>NC_089777.1:767500-852500 GCF_040412425.1 Macrobrachium rosenbergii | reverse complement strand
GGCTGTGCCAATTTTGATAGAGATGTCATGATAGCTATAAAAATGGATGTATGACAGAGAAAGTTGGTTTTCTGTATATGGTAAATTTGTATTCCGTCGTGTCTCTAATTATTAAAATTTCAAAAGAATTTTGTTGTCTTTTTCCCATTCAACTTTAAATTAGATGCTAGGCACTAATGCATTTAATTTTGAAAGAAATTCATTGAAATTGCCCCATTTATTATCCCAAAATATTAAGATATCATCTAAATATCTCATCCATAGCATGTCTTTAGGTTTTATTACGTTTATTATTACAGTTTCAAAATATTCCATGTAAAGATTGGCTAAAACAGGAGTTAAAGGGCTGTCTGTGCTGCACCCGAATTTATTTTTACAGAATGACTCTCCGTGGATGTAAAAATGTTATTTGACACATAATTCAATTAACTGTATTATTTTATGTAGGGCTAGTGGGAAATGATCTGAATAGGGGGCTAATTTTTCCCTCAAAAACTGTAGAACGTCCTGTACTGGTACTTTTGTGAATAAGGAATCTACATCTAAACTTAAAAGTTTTATGTTGTGAAGTGGTGTATGTGCTTCTTTGAATTTGTGACAGAAATCTCCAGAGTGTTTAATGTGACTGGGAGAAAATGTGCCTAAGAAAGGGGAAAGGAGGCTGGCTAACCACTTAGAAATTTTATAATTGAAAGCTCCAGCACATGAGGTGATAGGTCTGAATGGAAGATTATTTTTATGAGTTTTGGGAAGGCCATAAAAGTAAGGTAGTTTTGGGTTAATGACTTTAAATATCTCCAGTAGTTTAGTGCCCTTTTTGTCTTTGCCAATCAATCTTACTTCTCTGAAAAATTCTGTGGGGATGTTTTGGAGGGGATCTTTCATTAATTTGTCATAAGTGTTAGTGTCACCAAGAGGTGGTTGATTTTGTTGAGGCAAAAGTCTTTGTCCATAATCACGATTTTGCTGTCTTTGTTGGATCTACTTATTACAACATCTAATTTTTCTAGTGAGCGGATGGCATTCATAAATCTACAGGGGACCGTATTTCTTATTAAGGTCAGCTATTGCATTTAGTAAGATGCCTTTTAGACATATCTCTTCTCGGCTGTAATTTTTATCAGATATGAATTTGTCAAAAGCAACAATGAAATCTAGGTTAGTGTTGGTTAATGGTGAGGGGGGGTGTTTGATAAATTTAAAACTTTATCTTGTTGCTCAAGATTGTTCCAAGTACCATTATTTATTAGGTTATTAGAATGAGTCTCGCTATTATAGGCAGCAATGTCAGAACAAAATGAAACCAGATACCTGAACATGTGGTCCATTGTGAGGAGACAAAGGTTAGACTGGGTTCCTTTTATCACTATGCATAGTACAGAGATCTCGCATTTTGTATTTTCAATTCTTTCTTCCAGGAGTATCTTGTGTGAGAGAGGGAAGGGGTCAAATTGCAGGGTTCATCTCACGAATCTGTACATTTATGGAAGGACTTGTTCCTTCTCACATTCTTCTAGGAAGTATTTTTGATTCTTCAATCGGTGTAATCTGTTCAGTTCTTTTTCGAACTTAAGAAAGACGGCCTTGACTTCTGAATGTGAGCGAAGAAACATAGAGAGACGATTGAATTACATAATAGGCTAAAGATGACTGTGAAATGTTTTCTGTTAAAACAGAATTCCATCAAACATAAGGGAGCCCATAGAAATGCCAAAATGTGGAAAATAAAGGCTATAGTTCAGAGACCAAACTGCCACACTGTCTCAGGCAAACAGTGAATGAGAAAAAGCTACAGAAAAGCAGTTTTGTTCATGACACTTACCTGACAGCTATATATATATCTGCCAGGTAAGTATGAACAAACTTTATTTTATCATAAAAATATCATATTTATACCAGAAGATCCATCGATCAGCTGTTAAGTCACTCCAGTTGACAGTTTCTCTTTAATCTTCTTAATCACTGGTTGGAGGAAGATTTTATCTATAATATCTGAATCCCACGCACCTCTTGAAAGATTCATGGTATTTCTTTGTTGAATCGAAGCTGATTCCACTGTATGGCTTTTGAAATGACAATTGCTGCTATAAGTTATACAAGACATACTGTATTCCAGTTTATTCTGTGGTCATGGAATATTTTGAAACTGTAGTAATAAATGCAATCAAACCTAAAGACATGCTATGGATGAGATATGTAGATTATATCTTAACAATTTGGGATAATAAGTGGGACAATTTCAATGAATTTCTTTCAAAATTAAATGCATTAGTGCCTAGCATCAAATTTAAAGTTGAATGGGAAACAGACAAAAAAAATTCCTTTGCTTGACATTTTAATAATTAGAGACACGACAGAATACAATTTACCATATACATTATGATAACATCAGCGGTAGGCTCTTTGTCAGGGATGTCTGATGCATGCTGTTCTAGTAGAGGCAGCAGCTGTGACTTCGTGCCCTGATGCATCTGTCCATTCTGTGACAGTGATGGTGGGCAATTTTGATTTTGATGTTGAAAGAATTCATTTAAATCACACTGTCTGTTCTGGCATGATATGAAGAGGCGTGAGAATAGATTACAATCATCCTTTATGGTTTGCAGTGACTGTTCGCTCATGGATTCTGTAGTAGACATCTTGCGACTGAACAATAGAATTTTGTTCTTGTGTACTGGTTCATGGAATTTGCTGGGTGTCTTGAGCCTCTCAATGAAGTTTGTGAATTGTGTCTGTTCAAGGCCCATCATAGATCTCAAGGATTCACTGACTTTGCTGTCCATAATTTCATGACTGTCTAGCACAATCAGATCCACCAAATCTTCCTCAAAAGGGTTGTCCATTTCTTTGATTACTTTTGCCAGATTTTCAACTATTTCAAGAAACCTTTTCTGCACAGTTTCAGTTTCATCATGATGCTTACCCTCAGATTTTGGATCAGCATCACTTCTAGTCTCAAACTCAACGATCAGGCGGCTTACTTCAGGACCAGCCACTGTCCACCATCTGAGAGCATCTTCATCTTCAAATAGGCCAATAGCTCCCCCATCTCCTTTCACTTGAGCATTATTCTGCTCATGTGCTAGGTCTATAGCCATTGAAGAAAAAGGTTGAGTGGTTTTGTGGACAGTGAAATTTCCCTTTGTGAATTCATCAAATGTGTCATTTTGGAGAGCCTCCATGTCCTTCAAATGAATTGAAAGCTACCTGGCATGATGTACATGGTCCAGGGCAAAGAAGAAAGGAATGAGTTCCTGCAGCACATCTTTGTACAATTGGAAATTAGACTCTCGGTATGACCTGATGAAAACAAACACTAGAAGTTCTAGCTGAAGCACAAGATTCCAAAAGTAGAATTGGGGAGACAGTGATTCTTGTTTTCTGATCCAGCTTTCACAGCTTAGCTCAATTTCTTCTGCTTCCTGGATATATGCCATATAGGCATGTTTGCGCAGCTGATATAAACTGCAAGCTGTCACCTGGTGGGCTAGACATGTCTGCTTCTGCAAGACACCAGTCCAACCACTGTCTTTCAAAAGATCACCCAGAATTTTGAATGCTGCCATTTTTATATGCAGTCCTCCAAACATAATAACCATATCACCATACTGCAATGGCCAATCCCATTGGATTTGCTCAGCAATTGCAAATAGTGGCTGATCAGCTGCTAGAACTGGGGTTTGTCCAGGATTGAGAAACTATGTGGTTGCTCTTGCAAGATCCGTGGCATGTTTTATCATTGTAACTGAATGAGCTGCCTCTTGAAAAGAGGCAGCATTGATGACAAGCTTATTTCAAATGGAGCCTGTCACTTCTGAGGAGCGTGATGTGCTGCCCAAGATATGGACACAGCATTTTCACTCCTGTCCAACAGACTGACTTTCTCAAGCCATTCATACTCAAGAGAAAGATGCTTTGAAATCACAACCTGTTGGCGTCCTGCACTTCCACTGGAGGAAGGGAGGGGATTCTCATGTTTAAAGTGAGCAGGAGGTACATTTATTTATGCAATATTCAGGAAGAGAAGGTACTTTTTTTTACTTTGTTCCAATTTGGATGATTTGGGCCAAGTTTCTGTCCTCACCCTTTTCATCAGTGCTTGGATGCTGAAACAAAGATATGCCTGTCCCATGGAAGGATGTTTGTGCAGTTGTGGCACTTGGATTATGGTCCAGGTTGTCAGCAGCACAAGTTGTAGAGAGCCCTTTTCTTAGTGTAGTGGGACAAACTACTTCTTCCTCCACAGCCCTTGTTACAACTGCTTCTCCTAACCCTTTAGTCAGTTCCAGAACCCTATCATAGCTGATGCTGATTCCATGGTGATGGAATGTAGCAATTAATTGACGCTTCCTGGTTTTTCTCTTGACTGGAATGTCTGGAGAATGTTGAAGATGCTGGATTCTTTCGACAGTTGAAGTGCAGAAGTTGTGCTAAAGCTAAATCAGTAGATGATGTTCCATATTTAAGTTGGGATTTTATATTGCCACCGTTTTGTAGCACACTTACAAATTCCAACAAACTTGGTGGCACAGATTCTCTTCTAGTGTCTGCTGTTAAGGTTCCATCAAATTCTGTCTCATGTTCAAGCATCTGTTTCTTCAATATCTTAGGTGCTTTGGCCACGATTAGTACATTATTGTAGTCACATGCCGTGGCTAGGGCTTCTCCCATTTTCCTTTTGTAGGCAAACCAAATTTCTCTTCCCTTTTTAAAGTCCTCCAGTTCTGGGATGCAGGCAAGTATCTGTTCTTTCAACCGTGTTCGGTGCACAAAGGAAGCATCAACATTTAGCTGTTCCTTTCTTTGTTTGTACAAATCATAAAGTTCTACCATTGTAAAATAGCACCACCCATCTGTAGTTACCTGCTTGTCTCTTATGTACACTTCAAGCTCAGCAAAAGCATGGGCACATGCCTCTTGTCTGTATTGCACATAATCATCTCCAATTTTCTGGGAATGTAGCCAGGCCCTTTCCCTGTTGTGCACACCTGTCAGACAAGATGGGTGATACATATGGTCCTGAGAAACAGTATCTCCAGCACTAAGCTTGGCCAGAAGTTTCTCATCTAGTAGGTTGGTGGCACATTGTTGCAGCTTTTTATGTAAAGGCAATGTCGTGGCCAATCGTAAATCTTTGATTGGTGCTGGTTGGTCACAAATAAAGCATATTCCTTCTTTCTCAGTCTTAGATTCTTCTGCATCGTCTTCATCTGCCTTCTGGCTACTACATGTGAATTTTGCTGATGGGCCATCATCATCTTCTTTTGTCTTACACAATGACTTCCTTTTCCTTTCTAGTTTTGTTGTTTTGAACTTCAGCATACATGATTCATGATAGGTTGCTTTGTTATTTTCAAAGGTCTCAGAATTCCATCACCTTCATCAAGCCTTTTAGGATGAAATGGTATAGGCATTGCATTTAACTTATGGAATTCAGGAATGTTTGTAGCAAGGGTAACATAGCCAACACCAGATGCATCAACTAGTCTTTCACGTGCGTCCTCTTGGCACAAGCAACAAAACTTCCAGTTAGTCGTACTATCTCCCTTCAGGAAAGACGTTGACTTCCAAGGTTGTCCTGCCATTGCTTTTGTTCTATAGGCCGAGGGTTTATCCTTTTACCACCTATATAACATATGCACTTTCAGATATGGGATACAACTAGGCTCAGATGTGTTATAATCCTGCCCCAAGCCCGATCATTCACCCAGTGTTATTTAATTCCTGTGTGATCTGTACACCATCTAGAAGGTGCAGCTGTTTAGCTTTGAAGTGGGGCTAGCTAAACAGCATTTAGGAAACTAATAACAAATCTCTGCCATTAGCTAGCACTGAACCCCATGCTAAGTTTCACAGCTATAGTGTAAACCAGTGTGCCCAGGTAGTACACTGACACTACACTATTACACTTTTACATTAAACTTATTACCCATTTTTTTTCTAAATAAGGATGAAAATTAATTAACTGGGGATTAATTGATTTCTAATCTACAAAAAATGAACTGATCAGGCTGAAGTTACCCCAAATCCATGTATTACCTGACCTTTAGCCTCATATATGAGCTTAAGTACCAATTTTGGCATTTTGGCAGACATTTTGATATAGTGACAGTCATCTTGGATATTTCTATGCAGAGAAATGATGTATCTATATATATTAAGGCTTGTTTTTAATATTTTAATATAAAATGGGAGTGATGTAGGGATTTGAATGTGATTAATCAGTTAAATACCAATATTCAAATATTCTCAGGACGCCATTTTTGAAAACCTGTCGGCCATCTTGGAAAATGGCAAAATTTTGTGTGGCCGAAGGTTGATAATGAGACCAAGGGACAAGAAGAATAGTTGAGCCAATTTTTATGCTTGTATCACCATTTGCACTTTTCCCCTATTTTTTTGTAGTTACCCACTCCACTACATAGCCATACTGAACTTTTGTACAGAAACAGCATTCTTCTACCATAACTTATCCCAAGGAGAAAAAATGTTATCACGGACCGATTCAGCAAGAAAGGACAAGTTCTTCTGTCAAAATGGTCTCATCATCCACAAGTCTGTCAGAGTTGTGGAATCTTTGGGGAGCCAAAACATCAATCTGCTCACAACTACCCAAAATACTGTACATAGTTCCCAGTTTACTTCTCTCCATGCCAGGATCCTCAGGTATGGACGGTCAGTACTTTTCTTTGAATGTAAACCTTTATACCTTTCCTCCATTTGCATTTCTGAAGAAAGTGCTCAATAAGTTGTGAGCATCGGAGGCCTCAAGTATGACATTGATAGCTCCTTTGTGACCCCAGAGCGAATGGTATCTCAATAATTTTTCCTGGTGGTAGATGTTCCTCGCCTTCTGCTGTCTGGGAAATATCTTTTCAGATAGTATTACCTGAAAAGGTTCTGTCAGAACTCCAAATGCTTCACCTGACTACATGGAAACTGTCAGTTGCCTCTTGTGAGTTAGAGACTTTTCATGAGCAGCTTGGAATCAGTCCTTAAATCTAGAGGGCATTCAGTCATTAGATTGTATCAACAACAGTGGTTAGTTTATTGATCATGGTGCTTTTCCCAATGGATATCCAGCACCTGTAGTGCTAAGATAACCTAGTTAAGCAACTTTATTTTCCAGTGATTAAAGAATATAACTGTTGCTTTCAGTTCTGCAACATGCTAACTTGAATATTACACTTTTCTAAGGATGGAATTTGGGTATAATCCTAAAGTTTTTGACATTACTTCAATTTTACCCTTTGGATAAAACGTCGCTTAAGAGTATAACTTTGAAGATTCTTTTTCTTTTAGCTCTTGCTACAGGCCCTTTCTTGTAATGTGGGCTCTATTCATGGGGATGCCTGTCTCTTGTATCTTGTGTTGTGTAGGGCTGAAAATGATATCAAGTAAAAGCCCTTCCAAGATTTGCAATGATGCTTAGTTTAATTTCTTCAGCATTCACTGAAGAAGAAGCTGTGCTATGTTCAGTTAGAACTCTGAGAATTTATCAAGACACCTAAATCTTTAGGAGGAGGAGTTTAGAATTTGTTCTGTGGTGTTAGGAGGCCGAACACTCTTATGTCAAAGAATGTTATGTCCTTTTTGTTATGTTGCTTAATTAAGTCAGTTCACACAAAGTTGAATCCCGATCTTTTACCATTTTTGAAGGTAAGCCTCATGATGACCATGCCATAAAGACTTTTGTAATTTCCTTAAGAACTTTTTGCTAGAGAAATTGTCATTGCAGCTCAGTGGAGGTGTAACTCAGTTTTTACCTTGCATTATTTGTGACACATTGATATTTTGGATGAGAATTATACAGCACTTATTCCTATTATCGCGGCGGGAACAATTTTATCCTGAACCAAATGCACCAGTAATCTTCCTTTCTCTGCTATTGTTAGATTGTCAGTTCGGGGAGCTTGAGGTACACATTGGTGCATAGAAGCATACCTTAATATCTGAAGGTGGGCATTGTCTTTAGTTTTTGACTGTTGGTTGTGGGCTTTTGACTCTGGCACAGGAGTAACTAGTACTCTTCAAGATAGTCCTTTCACCTTGTAAATATTCTCCGACAAGTGTCACTACGGGTGTCTTACACCCTGTTGTGGATCCACTGTCTGGTGGCAGTACTAACCAGGAAGGATCACTCAACAGGTGAGAACATTTAGAAATATTTTCCAGTTTAAAAAAAAAAGCTTTTAGTTTGCTTGACTGGGCAGATGTTTCTCTGGCTGCATTAACCCACCATCCTCATTGAATGTGATAGACAGTAGGTAAGATTCATCCCAGATAATGAAGATTTTTAATAGATTTATTATTTGGATACTTACCTACTTAATTATCAAAGTGGAAACCCACCCAGCCTCCCCTCATCTTAGTGAATGTTCATGAAGAATTCTGACAAGAACGCAAACATTCCAACACCTGGTGGGAAACAGGTGATTATAGACAGTTTAACCAGGTCAGGCAAGCATTATTCTTCTGTTTATTTTGAGTGCTAATCATACCAAATAGTGTGGAAGATGTAAGCTAACTTGAACAGTAGGTAAGTATCCAATAATTATTTTATTATAAAAATTTTCACTCTTAGTTATTTACTGCATAATCAATAATTCATGTCTCATCAAATTTCGCTATTGATAATGCTTCACTTTTTAGAATATCTTTCTCTCATTCACCCTAGTATGGGCAAACAGGTGACAACAAATCATTTTTGGTGGAAATTGGTTGGGGACCGCAGTATCCAAGTGTGGCTCCTACCATCAGCCTAGATCTCTTCTACAACAAGCATATGTAAGTTTAGGAGTGGCTTTAGAACATATGTTATTTATATGTACATATACTTTAATTTTTATATAAGTAACTTACCAAGTAATTACATAGCTATAGTTTCCGCATACAAATGGGAAAACAAGGTTGTTAAAAGAAGAAGAAGAAGAAGAAGAAGTTTCCACTCGAACAGCAGCTAAGGTTAAAAATTTCGCTGGTGGTGCTTCATTATAGTTTTGTGTAGGTGATCAGCCCGTCCCACTAACAGAGTATTGGAATGACCTAGCAGACAATCTTCATTCGTTTCCTGCCGTCCGTGGTGGCAACACCTGGTCTGGCGGCAGTTTTATTCATTATTTTCCACTTATTTTACTGAATTTCAATGGAGGATTCTTTAAATTAGCCATTGGAATGCATATAGTGTATTGTAGCCTTCAGGCTGAAATCTTTCATGATGAGTTTTTTCTTATTTTGTTTTTTACATTGATTCAGAGTCATCAATGAGCCGCCGGTAAACAGCACCTTTTGCATTTGTGGTTTGCTTACTGGTTAGGCTACTGGCAGTGTCTATATCAGTTTTTCCTTAAACGTAATTCTCAGATGTTTTGACATTCCTTTATAAAAGTAAATTGTTGTGTGTTTTGCCTTTTCATTAGGCCATAACTTTTGGAATTTATGGCTTGTTTACCGGCCGCAAACTACTAGCGAGCCGTCAGTAATAGTTTTGCCTCAAAAGTTATTCTCGGATGTTACGACATTCCATTATAGAAGTAATTTGGTGTATTACACCTCTTAATTAGGACATAAATTTTGCAAATTATGAATTGTTTACCGACCATAGGCTACTGGCGAGACACCAGTAATAGTTTTGCCTTAAAAGTAATTTCAGATGTTACAACATTCCATTATAAACTTTTATTAGGCCATAACTTATGCAATTTATGATTTGTTTATCGGCCATAGGCTTCACACAAGCCACTAATAATTGTCTTGAAAATAATTCTTATATCATTCCATTAAGCCTGTAACTTTTACAGTTATGATTTATGTACTGGACCTAAGCTTCTTGCAATCATCTGGTAAATAAATTTTTTGCCATAACCTTCACATCATTCTTTGCAGAAGAACTGAAAAGTGTTAAGGCAGAAAGTAGTAAGGAGAGAATTGGGTGCTTTGTTGTCTGCTATGAGTATTTGCTAGGGATGTTCTCGACAGCTGAGAATCAGCTCTGTATTTGCTTCGGCAGTACATTTTTTTGTACGATACAGAGATTTCATCCTGGCACCAGCTCATGCTACAAGCGCCCAGAAGCTCCCGCATCTCCCAAGCTGCATTTCTCCCGAGCTTCTTACTTGCTGGCATCAATCTCGGGTGCCAGCTTCAACCTCCAGCACTCACTCTCATGCGCTCGGCATGGCCACCCTGGCGCCAATTCTCTCCTTCTAGTAGCCCTCTTGTCCACTGGCTCCCTTGCTTCCTCTCCATTCCTTTGCCAGTCTTGTGTCTTGGTTAAAAGATGTTAACCTGGTAATAGTGAAGTGTAGTGCAGTGGAGGGGGTAGCTACTTGTCCTTTGATGCTCCAAGACAAAGGTCCCTGTCAAACTCCTAAATCTGGAAGGAGGCATACTGGAAGTCCAAGGGAGGTCAGGGGTTCCACTTGATTAGTTGCCCCCTCAGTCGAGCCTGTTGCGGTCCCAGGTATTGACAGACAGGCACTGGAAAGGCATCTTGCTGGATGTGTAGTGGAGGAGGTGGCTATCTGGCCCTATTGGATCTCCTAAACCCAGTCCCTGTGAGACTCCTCTAAACCTGGGAGGAGGCATAATGTTGGTCCATGGGAATCCGAAAGTGTTTTGCTCCCGGATAGTTGCCCCTCAGTTGAGCCTGCTGTCCGCAGGTCTTGACAATCAGCCATTGAAAAGGTGTCCATAGCGATGTGCATTCATTGTCGTAGTGATACAGATCCCAGTGCAAACAGATATGGATCCCAGTGTGGACAGGAGGCACTGTTGATATGTTTTGGGATCCCAGTGTCTCACATCCGTGGGATTCGAGTGCCCAGTATTGTCTGAGCGCCCAGTAGTGTCTAAGTGCCTAGTGGGTGCCCAGTAGTGTCCAAGTGCCCAGTGGGCGCCCATTAGTGTCCAAGCGCCGAGAGGGTGCCCAGTAGTTTCCGAGCACCCAGCGGGCGCCTAGTAGTGTCCGAGCACCCAGCGGGTGCCCAGTAGTGTCCAAGTGCCCATCTGTATCCTAGTGTCCAGTGGCCTCCAAGTGTGCAGTGTCCAAGCTTCCATGTTTGCATGTCCTCCTGTGTCCAAACATCCACCTATGTCTGCTCATCCTTTTGTCCGTTTGGCACCAGCAGTCCATTTGGCGCCAGCTGTCAGTCACCTAACACCACACTTGGAATGATAGGCACCACCTCTTCAGTTTGCTACATCAGTTCATCCACTCCTTGTTCCTTCGTTAGAGCCCATTCAGCACCAACTTAGTAATTCATTGGGCCTGTTACAGCGTCCACTGAGTGTCTAGTGTCTGAGTGTCCAGTGTCAGAGCACCCAGTGCCAGAGGCTCCGCCCTCTTTTAGTTCTCAGCGCCTGTTTTTCCTAAGAACACACTGTTGTTCTATTTTGAGCGCCAGTCTAGTGGCCAGCACCTCTCCCTGATCGCCAGTTGCCAATTCTTCATATCAGACTTTCACCCTGGAGCGACGTACAGCCCACTCACTATCTTGTTGTGGAAGCTCCTTCACTTTCTTCTTTTCCAGGCAGGAGATCTGGCTAAGTAGACAGAGACTCCCAAGTGTTTACAGTATCAAGAGTCATGCCTCAGATTGTTTCTGTGTCCTGTCATGTGCAGACACAGACAGTTATGGTTTTTAGAATTTTCCGCTCCTAGAAGGAGATTTTTGGTGCTCTCTTCCACTGTAAGAGTCACGCAGTTGCATGGGCCATTGTTCCCAAACGACATCGCCCCAACACCAGTTTTGGAGTGCTTGACACTATTTTCTTGTACTCAGCTCCCGACGCTGAGCTGTATGACCACAGTTCCTCTTTTCTCTCTCTCAGACATTAGATGAAGTTCAAGAAGGAGACGATCCTAACAGTTCTATCATCCATTCTCCAGGACATTTGGATGGGAGCTTGGATATGCAGGAATCATTCTTCCATATCCCCATCAGGACTCCAGAGAGCTTTTTAGTTCCGTCTTTCAGGACAGGGCTTCCCAATCGGGAGTCTGTGCTTCAGCCTCTCTGTGATGCTTCTGGCCCTCTCCAAAGTCCTAGTGCTTCCTGCATTTGACTTCCTCTTTTGTCTGGGCTTTACCTCAGTCTTTACTTGTCGACTGACTTCTTCATTTCCTTTGAAGAAAAGGGGCTCAAGGCTCTTGACAGTAATCTTACTGGGACAAGGAAACACAGTCGGACACCTCTGTGTTGTTTCTTATCCCAGGTTTTTTAGTGAACCTTTAGTGGGAGCTGTCCAAATGTGACTTGTGCAAGGGAATCCCTTCTTTTGCTGAGCCAAGTTCTAGTCTTCTCAGCACCTCAGATCTAGGTCAAGGAAGCCCACTTGAGGAACCGGGAAAATCTCCCGGACTCGGTCCTGAAGAAGAACGGAACCTTGACATCTACTTTGGAGAGCTAAAGCGATTCTCTTACGACTCCAGTACAGCTCATCCCTAGCTCACGTCTAGACTGTGGTAGTCCACTTAGATGAGACCTAAGTCCTAATGCTTCTGCTTAAGCAGGGAAGCTGGATCCAGCTTTCCCTCTCAACCAAACAGCAGAGTTCTTCCCCTGTTGACTGATCAGTCAAGTCTTCTAGTCACTCGATTTATTCGGGGAGGTAAGTTTTGAAGGACGTACTGGGCCATCAGAAACATGGCCTTTCAATCCCCTGGGTTGTTGGAATCTGTTTATTGTGTGAAGCAAGCCAACCTTGGACCTGTTTGCCACTTCAAGGAACCTTCGCCATACTCCAGTTATAGCATGGGCAACAGGCACCATGCTATAGCCGGTCTTTCTTGGACCTCCTTGCCTTCCACCCTTCAACATGGTTGAGGAAGCGCTAAACTGTCTCAGGCTCAATTTTCTGGTTATGCTCTGAGCCCGTTCTGGCCCATGTAATGGCTCCCGAACCTACTACGGTTGTTGGTGGACTCTCCAAGTACCTTCCCCCAAACCATTTCTTCTCAGAGATAACACCGCTCTTGCCCAGACAGGTGCCAGACTGTCCGGAGGATTGTCTTCTGAAGAGTCTTCAAGATGTGTTGCAGAGGCTGTTACAGGATTCAGAAGTCACCCTCTTCCTCCGCCTACCAGCCTTAGTGGTCATCTTCCAAAGCTGATGTCTTGGATTCTACGTCTCTTCTTTTAAGACATGTCTGACCTTGCTGCAGATTACCCCTTTGTGTCTTAGAAGAAGTAGAATCTGTCGCTTTCCTTGTAGAGGTACCGATCTATGCTTATCTTTGGTTTAAGGACAGAGACCTGGATCTTTCATCTTCTCAACGACCTCTCAAACCCTTTACATGCCCAGCTAGGAAGCAAGAGTTGCAGTTTGCTCGTTTTCCTTTGAATTTTAACCAAGAACAAGGATTCATGCAAGATCTGGATCCGTTCTTTCTCCCTTAGAGCTTAATGGACATCCTTGGTTTCCAAGAGCTTCTTCCAGCTCCCGAATTCCTAACTTGCCTGCCGTCCAGCGCATGCTCCAAGCACCCAGGAGCACTCCCCAACTCTGAGGGAAAAGATTGAGCTCACTGTCTAATTGGAGCTCTTAGGTTTTACTTGAGCAGGACTTGATAATCAAGAGGGCCTCACTTATCCTTTGATGTTCTGTCAAGAACCCCCTCGCCCTCTGACTAAGATCGTATTGTCCTTCATCCTAAAGAGATTTTATTTCTGAAACTCTGTCAGATTCAGGAGTACATTTTGCCTTCTTTTAGTGAAAGCTAAGGACACCAGATCAGTCTCTACTTCTTCAGCTTTCAGGCACAATATTTCCCTTACTTCCATTCTGCATCGATGTACTGGAAGTATAATCGTCCTTCACGTCTCACTATCTTAGGAAGTGAAACCGGAGCTACTGGCTCTGCTGGCACCCAGCTTTCCAGGCACCATCTACAGTCTGTTGCCACCTATAGAGCTTCCAGAACCTCAAGCTGCTAGCTCTCCTGGCACTCAGCTCACCTGGCATGAGCTACAAGTCTGGCCCCCAGCGATAGAGCTCCCAGCGCCCAGAGCTTCGGGCTCCCTTGCCACTCTGCTCACCGGGCGCCAGCTACAGTCTGGCACCAACTTTAGAGCTTATGGCTTCTGCGAACTCCCAGCAGCTCAACTGGCACCCAGCTTGCCTGGCGCCAGCTACAGTCTGGCACCAGCAATATTTATATATACCAATCTGTGAGCTTCCACGGCTCACCTGGCAACAACTCCAGACTGGCGCTAGCTAAATAGTGTTTAAAATTCTGCCGTACCACAGGATAATGACTGGCATGGTATGGCAGGAGGAAGCATAGGATTTCTTTTACATCTCCGCACCACCTTCTAGCGAGTTACAGTACAGGCAGTCCCGGTTTACGGCGGTTCCGACTTCTGACGATCCGAGGTTACGATGCTTTTCAAATATATTCATCAGAAATTATTTCACGACGCATGTTCGGGGTTCGACGCGTCGTACGCCGATCGACGGAAGAAATATGGCCCCAAAATGGCAGAATAATCATAATTTGAAGGTTTTTGATGTAAAACTCAATAATAATGCAGTTTACATCGTTTTCAATGCACCCAGAGCATTAAAAGTAAGGTTTTCTTATGATTTTTGACGATTTTCGACGATGTTCCGGCTTACGACGACCGGGTTCTGACGCGGCGCAAGAGCGGAACCCCGTCGTAAACCGGGACCGCCTGTATAGAGTTTTAGGAGCCAGGGGTACAAAGTACCTGGAGCATCCCCCACCAATCTCAGTGGATGGGTTGTGGTGTTATTTCAGTGTAGGTGATAGTGTTTCTGGTTGTTTTTCATGTTGGCACTGCGCCCAGGGCAAGGACGCCTTTTAAAGTTTTGCTAGCTATCCGATAACTTCTTAGCTGCATAACTTCCACTAATGCTGTGGCAGCCATCGTAGTACTCCTTCGTACAAAGCTCCCACTTAAGTAGAGGCAACCCTTGGCTTTACCGCCATGCCACTACAGGTTAAGTTGAGCGGCAACCAGTTGCAGTTTTATACTGTAGGCTCTCTTAACTGATAAAAAATGACAAGCATTTTATTCAGTGCTAGCAACTTTTCTATGTCAGATTCATTACATGACTTAATGTTTTGGAGTAGAATAGTATGTCCATGTATCCCACCTCCTGTCAAGTAGTTATAGAATCGGAGCCCACCTTCCTCCCCTCTGATGGACATAAGGTATAAAACGAATGAGGATTGTCTGCTAGGTCATTCCAGTACTCCGTTAGTGGGACGGGCTGATCTCCTACACATACTACAGTTTATTGAAGCACTACCAGCAAAATTTTTAATATAAGTTGCTGTTTAAGTGGAAACTATAGCTATGTAATTACTTGGTAAGTATATATAAAATTTTATTTTATTATAAAAATGTCATATTTGTGCTAGAATTATTTAAGAATTTCCTATTAAAGTTTTGCATGCCATACCTAATTAGTTGTTATGAGTTGTCGTTTTTGAAAACGTGTCACACATTACGGAAATTAATTTTAAAAGGTTGTTTTCAAAGTTTTACAATGCAGTGTTTTTCTTTTAGTTTAGCATCCGTTAAAGAGAAGATAACTATGGGACTGCAAGAGCAAGCTGAAGCTAATCTTGGAATGAGTATGACTTTTACATTATTTGAGTGGCTCAAAGAAGCAAAAGATGAGCTTCTGGATGACCAGCCAGCTGAAGCTTTAGTCAGTAATCCTGTAACAGAAATAACTACAGATGTCACACAGATTGTTCTGAATGATGATTCAAATGAGGTTAGTATGTCCTAAAACACAGGCCCTAGATGTTCCTATACAAATGCCAGTGTCAGTGCCATACATTTACTTATACTTGGTTCAAATTTTGACTTGCAACCCACTTTTTATGGATGTTTAATGGAAATGTCAAGAAGTGCCTCATATATTTACAACAGTGATTAATGCAGCGCAACCTGTTTTAGGTCATTTGTCTTTCCCTTACTAGAATACTGTTTTCCAGTGTGGATGTCTGCTTCTGCCAGAGATTTATGTCTTAGATAGAGTGGTTTGTGGTTTGTGGTTTGTGGTCGTAGGAGGTTTCTTTTTCATAAAACTAGCAGGTATGACTTTAACCACTGACCTACGGACTCTTGTTTGTTAATTTTTTGTAAGTTGTAGAAGAGACTCTTTAGCCTTGGCAGGCAATTCTTTTAGGAGAAGGACACTCCAAAATCAAACCAGCGGGTAGAAGGGACCCTTTAGCCTTGATAGGCAATCCTTCTAAGAGAAGGTTACTCTGAATTCAAACCTTGTTCTCCAACTTTGGACTGTGCCTTCCATGGTCATGGGTTTGAGTTCCCTTGCCTGGGGGTACAATCAGCATTTAACCTTTTTTTCATTCAACTTCCTGTTTTTTTGAAAAGTGTGTAGGACAGGCTGATGAGAAAGCAAAAATTGCTTCATGGATTATCAGGAAAGTGCCTTTATCTCTACCTGTCTATTCCTACTGAGCATTTTATTTCTAAACCCATCCTGACTGTTCTCTCCCAGTTGTTGTGGCAAACCTGGGGGACTTCATTTTCCTTATACTTGCAGCAGAATTTGTGTAAATACTATTGTTGTTAATGGTATTGTTGTTTATTGTTCTGGTGATTTTTACAATGTTACTGTTATTAGTTGTGATACTGATTTTATGTTAATTTTAATTCTTTTGGGAGACTAGAGCTGAACCCTGGGCCAGTTACTCATTACATTAAGAAAAACTGCAGAGTACTTTACTCAAATATTGGGGGCTTAACCCTTAAGGGATGGGCTAAATATATATTAAACACACCCCCCAGACCGGGCAAACTTTAAGGTTGGCCAGTTTAAGAAAAAACACATCATTGGAGAGAGAAAGATATGCAAATGCACATGGTGTAAGAAAAAAAATTCTTCCCTACCTTCCACGGGAAGTTGAAAGTGACTATTTACAACCCTGTGTGGGGCCTCTTTTGCAAGACACTTGTAGAAATATGCAATTTTACCAAGTTATATATGTTTTTTCTAATAATTTATTTTATTTTGTTTTGTAACATTATAATTGCAGCTCATATAAGGGGTAAGAGCGAAATTTTCTGAGTATATTTGTTGTAAAATATTTACGAGATTTACTGAGATGGGGAGGTGCAGTAACTTTTTGTGAGGTATACATGTTTTTTCTAATATTTCTATGCACTTTTCTTTGCAAAATTACAATTATAGCTGACATACTATCATAAAAGATAAGAAGTAAAACCAACAGCAATCCCTTGGTATATTGACGAGCAAATAAATAAAAAGACATCATGGGATAGAGAGGGCCAATACATTCCCCCATCAAGTCTTGAGGCACACTAATCACCCCTCTGTCTTGTGCTGAGCTACACAGTTGCCATAAGTCATTTATCAAACATTGAAGTGCTGTGAAATCTTTCCTACTAAATTAATCCAAATTGTATGGCGCGTAATATTAATACTCATGAGTTAGCCCGTCCATCGCTCAAAACCTGTTATAGATACTCATATGATTATGCCTGTCCATTAAGGGTTAAGGTAAAATTTTCTTGATCTCTAGAGCTTTGCCCATAACTACGATTTTATGTTCTTATCTGATACTCTTGTAAGCAGTAACAAGTCAAAGGTTGAGTTAAAATTAATCCCGGTGTTTGATGGCCCTGACTTTATTTATCATTGTAACATCCCACATGCACAAGGTATGACTGTATAGTACACTAAGTCTGGATGTCCTATCATCGTCAGAAAAATTTGGAGTTTGGTTGCCATGAAGTTCTTTGTTTTAAAATTTTCAGTAAGTACTACAATGTATATATGTACTATATTTGCTGTTTACCGCAATCCAAATATCAACGATTCTGTTTATGACACTCTTGGAGAGGATTAGTATGGCTCAGTCACAGGATTCAAAAGCTTCATTCAGTATTTGTGGAGACTGTAATGCAAAGCACAGTAAATGGTTTAATTCAAATTTCACAGATCAACATGGCCGGTCTGCTTTTGCGTTCTGTGTATCCTCCTATTTTGTCCAACTAACTGAGGAACTCACTCACATTTCTGGTAATAGATTAGACCTCTTATTCACAGATGTTCCAGCTATTGTCAAGTCCAAGGTCTGTGAATACATAGGCACTTGTGATCGTTGCACCACTGAGATGGACATACCTGTCAATCAGTATATGTACTGTATTCCTAATGCTGCCACTGGAAAAATGGTCTGGCTAAAACCCAGAGCCAACTGGGATCATATTATTGAAGCTTGTCAGGAACTTTATATTTCAGATACAGTACTATATTAGATCCTGACCCCAAGAAGAAGTTAAATGAAATGCTGATGGCTATTTTAATGAGATATGTCCATAGAAAGGTCATCAAATTTGGGACAAATGACAGCCATGGTTTGATGACAGACCAAATTCAATGCTTGGAGACGAAATAGTTCAAATGAAAATTACACCATTTTTGTTGAGTCTCACCATGCTGCTAATAGAACTTACCATACAGCTGAGAGAAATTAAAATAATTCCTTGAAGAGGAAACTAAGGAATTACTCAGCCTCATCTGTGGTGGACCAAATTGGCATCATCTGTGTTTGGGTGGAGGTCATCTTCCATTCCACCACCATTAACAGATTATGGTAAATTGGTTTCTGGCCCTAGGGAAAAGGCTGAACTGCTTCACTGAGGCTTTGAAGCTAAGCAGTCAGCTGAGGGTGTCCCTCTCCCTGATACTTATCCTGAGCCTATTCTTACAAAATTTCCATTTTGCTCCAAGGATCTTAAGAAAAGTGTGGATATTCTTGATAGCTGGTGTGGAGAAAGTCGTGATGGTTTGTTCCTTTGTTTTTTAAGAAAATTTCTAGCGTGATGTCTCCCAAGATAGGTAGATTCTATAGATTTTTATGTCAATGTAGTATCTTTGCGAATGATCGCAAGCTTAGTAATACTGTGCCTGTTCCAAAGAGTTGCACATCTGCAGACTGCAGTAACTACAGGCCAATCTTTATTCTCCCTGTGCTCTCCAAAGTTGCTGAAAAACTCATTTTTAAGCCACTATATAAGTGTGTAGAATCTAAATGATGGTTAGCTGATAGTCAGTAGCATATAGGAAGCGGTTAGGTACCTGCAATGTCCTTTTAGACTTGACTTGCCATTTGCAAGGGAACCTTTGTAGGAGTTTTGAGTGCAGATAGATTTTAGTACTACTTTCGATTTAGTAAATCACAAGGCACTCATTTATAAACTAAATAATCTTGGATGTTTCAGGATTACTTCAAGATTTCCTTACGGGTAGGCAGCAATGAGTTGCTGTGGATGGGATCTTTATTCTTGGTCCACTGTTATTTTTGGTGTATACAAGTGATATGGTTGTTGACCGGGAAAAGAGGATTGTTCAGTATGCCAGTGATGTAACACTTGTGGGTGTAGTAAAGTCTCCCCTTATGAAAAATGAAGCTGCCCTTAGCCTCAATCGGGACATGGACCAGATCAGTGAGTAGTATAGTTGGTGGGGTATGAGGCTGAACTCCGGTAAAACGAAAACACTATTGATAAGGAGATCTCATACAGATTTCCCACCCCATCCTCCCCTTCAGGTGAATGGAACTTTGCTGAATGAGTCTGAAGCTTTAACTATACTAGGTGTAACTTTTGACTCACATCTAAGTTTTGAGAAACATCTCATGAAAGTATCAGCAAATGCCGCACAAAAGTTAGGTATTGTTTATAAGGCCTAATATACATATTTATAACTGATAAAATCAGTGCAACCTGTGTTAGGTCTTTGTGCTTCCTTTACTAGTATACTGTTCTCTGGGGTGGATGTCTGCTTCTGCCAGTGATTTATCTCTTTTAGATAGAGTCTTTAGTAGGATGCCTAGACGAGGTGAGGGGCTAAGGGACCCAGGGCGGAATTCAAAACACAAAAACAACACACAACACAGATACATAGAACACTCACCCTGATCCTCGGTTGCTGGGAGATGGATTAAGGCCTCTGTAACAACCACAACCACAAACACAACAAGGAAATAAAAAAAAAGGAAACAGAACACACACACAATAACACAGCACACCAGCAAGAAAAACCAACAACTCCCGGAAAAGCATACGACAAAAACTGTCCAACACGAAAACCACTGACCGGCACTAGCTCTGACTAAAAACTCTCAACAACAAAACGAACCCTCCTTCACATTCTCACAGACAGACAGCGCCGTAAACACACTCCAACTAACGACCCTTATCCCTCTTCCAACAACCGAAACACTCACTAACGACAATTACTCTCTCTCTCTCTCTCTCTCTCTCACTCTCTCTCTCTCTCTCTCTCTCTCTCTCTCTCTCTCTCTCTCTCTCTCTCTCTCTCACACAAAACGATGGGAAATGCTAAATAAAAATCCATTCATCCCTCGATATCCTGACAAATCATCCTACATAGTTTTTGGTTTAAATGACATGGACATTTCTACTTTAGCAAAATTTTACTGCGTAGGTGAGTCTGAGACGGGATCGTGTTTTGGAAGGGGTTTGCTTTCGAAGCTAATTACGGGAGTTGTGGTGGTTGAGTCGCCACCCAATATGGTTTGGAGCTAAGAGAGATAGTGATGGGATTTTCCCATTGCTATCTTGAGGGCGGAACCATCTCCAGGAATCAGCCCATTGGAATCCAAGGGGGGCCTGGTTTTTGGAGATGGGACTCCTGGCTTTTGTCTGGAAGCCCACATACACGTTTGGAGTGGGGAGTCGGTCCCCATTAGTGGGGGCAGAACTCCCAGCAGGCAGATTGGCTTATACCTGAGCCACTGCAAGCATATTGGTGCTATCCTGAAAGGGTAGGGTATGGGGTGGACTATTGGGAGTCAACTTTTACTTGTGCCATAGGTGGAAAATGCAAATACCTGACTGGTCCATGATACTTAATATAACCAAGCAGTTTTGGGTGGGTGGGTGTGCTGGTTTGTGTGTGGTGGTCTGGTGTATGCATGTTTGGCAGCATGGGGTCTCTGCAGACTTTGGCAGTATGTTGGGGTGGGGAGGCTGGGTAGTAGAAGCTGCCTGGTTTTCCTTTCTGATGTGCTGTTGGGGTCTGTGTGGGGGCTCTTGGGTGTTGGGTGTGCGCCTTTTGGACTTCTGCACTTGGACTGGCTTGCTTAAAATTTATGGATTTTGCAACTAGTTTTCCTTCCTTGGATCCGACGACTCACCAACACTGGCAATGACTTCTGGCATGGAAAGGATATTGGTATTGCCTTATAGATTCCACCTTAGAAAGAAGAAACTAAGGTTGATGCACCCTTCCCACAGGGAACTCCACAAAGAAAGAAAGATTCTAAGAGTAATGAAAGTCACCATAGAAAATGGACAATTCTGCATGTATATGAAATCCCCCTGAATGCCATTATTAGTCTATTTTTGTATCATTTAAACAATATGGGAAAATTTTAGAGATATGTAGGAACTACATTGAAGCTGATGAGAAATGGAAAGCGTGGATCACTTTTGAGAGACACACCAAGCAGCCTTTAGTGCCACATGTAACATTGAAAGTATTCTTCTTAATAATTGTAATTCCTAGAAATTTAGATGTTTATCACCCAGCTGACTGGAATGACAGTGAGTCTCCGACTCTTGAAAATAATCTGCAGAGAGTACCTAAACTCCCCCAATGGCTTTCAGCAACTGCAAAAGAGGAGAATTATAATTATTTTAAATTCAGTAAATATTTGCAAAAGAATGTAGGCACTATAGGAAATGGTGACATTTCTAGATTTGGTAAGAAATCTGTTCTTATTCATGCAAAATCCAAGACACAATCAATGCTTTGCAGTTTAAAAGTAGATGACAGTGAAATGTTAGTAGATATCAAACCCCATATTAATTTTAGTTTTGGAAGAGGGGTAATCTTCGACAGGTATTTATATGACTTTAAAGAAGAGGAGATATTAGAAATGTGTCCAAAACAGGTTTGACAGGTACAAACATTCCAAAAACTACAATGATAATTATTACTTTTGAGGATCATAATGTTCCCTCTCATTTGTGTATAGCAAATGAAAGGGTGTCGGTATGCCCATATAAAGAAAAACCACTATAGTGCTTGTGTGACAACTATTCTGCACCAGCACATGGGCAAATGCACATTAGGCACTCAATGCATTAATTGTAATTTGAGTCATAAGTCCAGTGATAGAAAATGCCCACATTTTCAGATGGAAGCAACTGCTCTGCTAAAATCAGATGCAGAGCATAAAAGTGTGGGTTATGCTCGAAGACTTCTAAGTAAGGAAAAGAATTAAGCCAAATGCCTTGAAATCAAATCTCATTAAGCAAGACAAACAAAAAATGCCAGGTAGGCCAATGAATGCAAGCATAAGTTCAGATATAATGCTCAGCCTCCAATTCAGATATCAGTGCCTCCAATTTTGGATATTACTCCCCGTCCTTCTGTACCACCTTCTCCTAAGATGAGCAGCCGTAGGCTGTCATCTCGGGTGCTCTCAGTGCCTGATTAAGGAGAGGAACTCGGTACTCAAGAGCATGTTAATGCTCTCATAACAGAGGGAAAATACCAACACACCTCCCCACTTTCCAATAGAAAAAGAGGGAGACCACCTTCCTTTTCCCCTCTAGTTACAAAACATGCTGAAATACCTGGCAATTGGTATGAAATATTGTCTCTAAACAAAGTCGATGGATCAAAATCACCTAGTGAGATAATTCACTCAAAAACCACAGTTGATCTACACCACAATCCTCGCCAATCAGGTAAGCTACATAATGTTATAAAGAGTGTAAAACAAAACAATATCTCAACCATCTTTTAGAAAATCATCAGGAAGTAGCAATAAAATGAAAAATTCAGAATTGAGGGCTTCTTTCAAAGAGTCCTCTAGAAAATAATCAGCATTTTCTCCTCCATCTTGCAATGGAACTGTCAAGGTCCGAGGGCTAAGAATGAAGAGCTTAAGATGCTCATTCATGAATTCTCTCCAGTTTTTATTTGTTTACTGGAAACTGTGTTGGATATTAATACTCCTTGTCCAAGGGAATACACTGCATACTGAACTGCTTATAATCCTCAAGTAGGAAGTCATGGAGAGAGTTTGGTTTATATTTGCTATGACATTCCTCAGATATCTTTAAATCTGCAAACTCCCCTTCAAGCAGTAGCAGTGCAAGTAGAATTAACTTCCTCAACTGTTTCTTCTTGTAGGAGATATGAACAGTAGACATCCATTGTGGGGTGATGTTTTAGCTAATAGAAAGGAAATCTCATAGCATCACTTGTTGAAAACAAAGACATAGGGATTCTTAATACAGGTGAGCCTACTCACTTTCATATACAAATAGGCACTTTGTCATGTATTGACCTATCCATAGCTAGTTCTAACTGCCTTACTGGCTTTCACTGGAGAACATTGGATGACTGGCATACTAGTGACCATGCATCAATAATCATTAAAAGCAATAGTAGCCCACCAGAGCATAGATCTCCTCTCTTAGCCCTCAGATTGGAATAAGTTCAGGGAATTAAGTGAAATCGAAGGTGATGCAGATGAGTTTAGCAGTGTTGATGATGCCATTGATTTACTTAATGGCACTCTTCACACTATTGGATTGCATTTCATTCCTAAAACCACTGGCTTATTCCGCCGTTGACCAGTTCTTGGTGGTCGCCTGGACTCCATTTACCTCATCGGGCCACAAGAACTGCTCTAACTAGATGCAACAAAATTGAACAAAACATAACAGCATAGTATATATAAAGTGTAGAGCACAGTTCCAGCGTGCATTAAAAGCAGCCCAACACCAATCCTGGTCATCCTTTGTTTCTTCAGTGACTAAAAGAAGTCCACCTTCAGCTGCAAACAGAAAAGTAAAAAAAATAACGGGCAAATACATCGCAGGTGCATTAGAATTGACTAACAAATTAGCAGACCATTTTGAAAAAGTCTCCCAGAAATCGGTAACATCTGAATACCAATATCGTTCCAGGGAAGAACAAAAGCCACCTGATTTTTCATCCAATAAAGAAGAACCCTACAACGTTTCATTTACTGAGAGAGAATTCGATTCTGCCTTGTCAACATGTACAGATACAGCCTCAGGCCCTGATGAGGTTGCATATACAATGATAAAGCATGTACAGTATGTAAGGACACCAAACTTTTCATAATTAGCATTGTCAACAGAATTTGGCGTGATCACAGTTTCCCATCAGTTTGGGAACTAGCTTTAATTTTTGCCTTTTTAAATCCGGGAGGGGACAAATTTTTATCTGCAAGCTATCGCCCAATTGCCTTGACATCTTGTCTTTGTAAGATTATGGAAAAGATGGTCAGTGCAAGGCTTGTTCGGTATTAGAAAAAAACTATTTTATCACGTGCACAGTGTGGATTTAGAAAAATACATTCTACTACAGTCGACCCTCGTTAAGACGGATTAATAGGGGGGCTAGGGTGTCTGTCTTAGCCGATAGTCCGGTTTAACCGGTGATATCTATATATATACATATAAATATACTGTATTTCGTTATTCTTATAAAGAGTATGGATAAGAAGCCAATGTAGAAACATTTGAATGAAAGCTCATGGTAAAAGGTGAAAAATGAAGAATAAAACAATATAAAAATTGTAGAATTCAGCCGCATATGTAGATGCCTAGGCCGAGACATAAGCGCATAATTGTTAATGAAAATGAAGTGGTCTCCAAAATGAAGAGTAAGATTTTGTCCTTTTTTCATGTTTTTTATTTTAATTATTTATTCATTATAGTTTATTATTATCTATATTAATATACTGTTAAATATATGTGAGATGATTAAGATCAGTAATAAAATAGTGGGACAATTAAGACCATAAGTTCACTAACACATTTTGTTTTCAACAAAAACATTCTGTAAAATGCAAAAATATACATGATCAAAATTATTGTAATTCAACTTGTGAATTTTAACGATAAGTAAGACTATATAAAATACATTTCATCGTATCGATCTTGGAGAGGATTTTTTTTTATTTTTACTAACATCGTCATCACTTTGCAGTTGTAAATCTGAGGACGGCCTGGGAATAGGATTCACAAGTAATGATGCATCACCACAACAGACTGTTGTGGGATTTTTCATACCACTATGTTAGAGTTAAAATTATTGTTGAGTTCATGTTTTCATGAAGAAATAATTATATAAAGCAAATTATTGAGTAATTTTTGCCATCAGCAGTCAGATAATCTCGATCATGGCAACGATCAAACTTAGTGCCGTAACAACATGTGTCTATAAATAGAACAGAAGTAGAGGGCTGTCATTGGCTAGAAGATCTCCATGGCAACCAGCCAGCCAATCAGGTTTTAGCTGTATTTTGTCTGAGAAAGAACTTTTGCTCAGAGAAGCTGACGATGACATAAGTGCGTGTGTTTTGAATACAAAACGTAGTTTTTAATAGTGTATGTATTTTACTGGTTACATGAAGAATAGAATGAATTCCTTCTTATTACTTTGAGTGCAAAATTGTTGGCTCAGAGATTCTTCAGCAAGAAAATATCTATATATATTTTTTTGGCTTCAGAGGATATTTACTAAAGCTGTGTTGACATACCTTAAAAACAAAATTCTTCTTTCTAACCTCTCGAGGATAGAATTACGCTGCGTAGAGGGAACTTGCAATTCTCTCTCTCTCTCTCTCTCTCTCTCTCTCTCTCTCTCTCTCTCTCTCTCTCTCTCTTTCTCTCTCTCTCTCTCTCTCTCTCTCTGGCATTTGCCATGTAAACACAGAATTACACTGCATAGACTCTCTCTCTCTCTCTCTCTCTCTCTCTCTCTCTCTCTCTCTCTCTCTCTCTCTCTCTCTCTCTCTCTCTCTCTCTCTCTCTCATGTCTTGCCATGTAAACACAAGTATTGTTCAGTAACTCAGCTTTTGGCTTCGTAAAGTTTACCTTTGTCATGTCTTTTCTTTCCTAAAAAAACATACAAAGCATCATACTGTAGCTACTAGTCGGGCAGCAGATAGGTAAAACTGTTAATGCTAATTGATTGGCTTCGATACTTTCTACCATTCCAGACAATATTGTTTCTTAATGATGCTATGTACCATGCGCAAGTTAAATTGGTTACAAGGTAAAAGCATTTCAGTTCAGTACAGTATAAATACAGAACAGTATACAGTATATAAAATAAAAATATAAATAAAAGTTTTTTATTTACTTTTGGCAAATAAAAAGGAAAACGGTACGCGACAAACGGAGGAACACTAACTATCGTAAATTTTGGTCGAACATTGCGTATTTTAAATCGGCTGACACTCTTCGGTGTCTGTCTTATCCGATATCCCGGTTAATGAGGTTCGACTTAATGAGGGTCGACTGTACTGATGTCTTGATTCATCTCTAGTCATCTTTATGTGAATTGTTTGCATCAAAGCAGCATCATGTAACTATATTCTTTGGCCTTGAAAAGGCTTATGACACAGCATGGAGATATGGAATCCTTAAAACCATCCATCAATCAGAACTTAGAGGAGAACTGCCATTGTTTATTAAGGCTTGTCTAACACGTCGACGCTTTCAGGTCAGAGTTGGTAATACTCTATCAGAAAGTAAATTCCAAGAAGAAGGGGTCCTGCAAGATAGCGTTCTTAGTGTTACCCTATTTGCACTAGCTATCAATGGTATTTCTCCTCATATTCCGTATGATTTATTGCACACACTTTTCGTTGATCTTTCTATATCATTTGCAGGATCAAGGATGTCTGTTATTGAAAGAAAGCTCCAGCTTGCAGTAAATATCATCACTAAATGGGCGGATTTAAATGGGTTTAAATTTTCAACTAGCAAAACAGTTGTTGCCCACTTTTGCCGTATTTGTAGGCTTCATGCAGACCCAGATATATATATCAAAGGCCAAAGAATTTCCTGTGTAGAGTAAATCAAATTCTGTGGTTTAATTTTTTATTGTAGGCTAACATGGGTGTCTCATCTAAAGATGTTAAAGACTGCCAGAAGATTTTAAACATTTTTAAAGTTTTAGGTCACACGTCCTGGGGTGCAGACCATCAAATACTTTTAAGGTTGCATAAAGCCCTGATTTTATCGAAATTGTTATAGGGGCGTACTCTTCTGCAACTCCCAGCAGGTTGAAAATGCTTGACTCAATACATCATGCAGGCAATAGACTGGCCATTGGTGCTTTCAAGACCTCGTCAATATCAAGCCTGTTAGTTGATGCTGGGGAGTTGCATATACGACTCCATCACCATTCATCCATCCTTCGCTACTGGTATAGGATGCAGAGACTTCCCCATTCTCTAGTCTTTCAAATCATAACAAGCAAAAGACATTTTAGGCAGTATGAGATGCATCTTAAATGTCCACAACCTTACGGGTATAGACTTAAACAGTTATTTGGCAGTAGAAATGAGGTGCTTCCCTATAAAATGTCAGTAACCCCACCATGGAAATTAACAGAAATTTCATTGTGTAAATATTTATATGGTTTTATGAAACCTATGACAAATATAGAGATTCATTCCATATTTATGGAACACAGTGAGGTTCATAAGGATTCAACTTGTGTATTCACAGATGGCTCCAAATCCAGTGCCAGCGTTGGATTTGGAGCTTTTAGTAATAAGTTTTGCACCAAAGGTGCACTTCCAGTTTTAACATCAATTTTTACGGCAGAGTTGCTTGGAATTTTAAATGCTATTGAAAAAATGGCAATTATTGACGAAACAAGTTTTACAATTTTTAACGATTCTAAGAGTGCATTACAGGCACTTAATGTTTTTAACTCGACTAACCCCTTGGTTTTAAAAATTCAGCAATGGGTACACCTATTATTATACAAAGGAACACGAATTAGGCTTTGTTGGGTTCCAGCACGTGCTGGTGTGCATGGAAATGAAGAAGCTGGCAGACTGGTCAAAGCAGCAGCTCTAGATTTACTTCCAAGGAGGTGTCCACTTTTATATAATGATTTCTTCCCACACGTTAGGATGGGAAATGAAAGAAATTACGGATGCCATATTTCCTTGGAAGTATGGCAATATGCCTAGAAGATGGGAGATGGCTCTTTGTGTGTTAGACAAGTGAGAATCAGTATTTTTATGAGGATTGTCTGGTCCCGTTGACTGTGAGGCATTGGCTGTTGAGTGCTCCAGACTTGGGGACATTAGGAGCCGTTACCTCTTTGAGGCTTTTGGTCAGGATTGCAGGTTCATCCTTGTGAAGATCCTTGGAGAGGATGTGGTGTATGATGCCAGTGGCATTTTGGTATATTTTCAAAGCAGGTCTTCGCCTAAAAATATAATATTTCATTCATTTTCTTTTATCCTTTTATTGTTTTTATAGCAGCCATGTTGCTCATTTAACCATTAAACACTGAGCCTCTATTTACAAAAGTGTCTGCCGTATGCCGGCGGGGTTTGAGAGTTAGCGCCGAAGTGGAAAGAAAGTTTTTTTCAAAAAATCACATCACGCTTAGTTTTTAAGATTAAGAGTTCATTTTTGGCTCATTTTTTTCTCATTGCCTGAAGTTTAGTATGCAACCATCAGAAATGAAAAAAAATATCATCATATATAAATATTGGAATATATGACAGCGCAAAAAAAAATTTCATATATAATTGTATACAAATTGCGCTGTGAGCAAAACGGTTAAAGCTAATGAGTTATTTTTTTTTTGTATTGTACACTAAATGGCGATGATTTTGGTATATAACAAATTGTAAAACGATAAAAGCAGCACAGAGAAAATATCACATAATGATGCATGAATTCGTAACGCGCAGACGTAAAAAAAAGTTTTTTAAAAAATTCACCATAAATCGAAGTATTGTGCTAGAGACTTCCCGTTTGTTGCAAAATGAAGTTGAATGATTGAATATTACTAGAATGTAAGAGTTTTAGCTTACAATTGCAGTT
Organism: Macrobrachium rosenbergii; assembly: GCF_040412425.1. Classification (NCBI taxonomy): domain Eukaryota; kingdom Metazoa; phylum Arthropoda; class Malacostraca; order Decapoda; family Palaemonidae; genus Macrobrachium; species Macrobrachium rosenbergii. The sequence goes on along the minus strand of NC_089777.1, from coordinate 823,589 downwards.
TTCGACCATTTCGGTCGAGTTAAAGTTGACCGAAAGTCAAATTTTTTCTATTTATCGTGATTTATATGAAAATATTTCAAAACTGATAAAAGCTACAAAACCATGAATTATTTTTTGTTGCATTCTACATGAAATTGCACACATTTTCATGTATAAAACTGTATGTAACGGCTAATAGAAGACGGTGCAAAAATTACGACAAAGTGACTAAAGAAATCCTGAGATTTTCAGCAGTGTTAGCGCATGCGGACGTAAGGAAAAAGTTTTTGTTAAAAAATTCACCATAAATCAAAATATCGAGCTAGAGACTTCTCGTTTGTTGCAAAATGAAGGTAGATGATTGAATATTACTAGAATGTAAGAGTTTTAGCTTACAATTGCATTTTTTTACCATTTCGGTCGAGTCAAAGTTGACTGAAGGTTGAAATTTTGGCACTTACCGTGATTTATATGAAAATATTTCGAAACTGATAAAAGCTACAACCATGAATTATTTTTTGTTGTATTCTACATGAAATTGCACATATTTTCATGTATAAAACTTTATGTAACGGCTAATAGAAGATGGTGCAAAAATTACGACAAAGTGACTAAAGAAATTCTGAGATTTTCAGCAGAGTTAGCGTGCGCGGACGTAAGGAAAAAGTTTTTTCAAAAATTCACCATAAATTGAAATATTGTGCTAGAGACTTCTCGTTTGTTGCAAAATGAAGGTAAATGATTGAATCTTACTAGAATGTAAGGGTTTTAGCTTACAATTGCATTTTTCTACCATTTCGGTCGAGTCAAAGTTGACCGAAGGTTGAAATTATGGCACTTACCATGATTTATATGAAAATATTTCAAAACTGATAAAAGCTACAACCATGAGTTACTTTTTTGTTGTATTCTGTATTCTACATGAAATTGCGCACATTTTCATTGTATTCTACATGAAATTGCGCACATTTTCATATATAAAACTTTATGTAACGGCTAATATGAAACGGTGCAAAAATTACGACAAAGTGACTAAAGAATTTCTGAGATTTTCAGCAGAGTTAGCTGATGCTTTCTTTTGGGATAAGAAAGAAATTCGTGCATGCGCAGCTGGGTCACGCTTGTAAACAAAACAACAGTGTGATCCGTGAACTCCCAGCACTCAAGGCGCGGGATTTAAAATTTTTCGCAAACGAGGCCTATAAATATTTTTCCGCAAGTATTTAAAAAAACTTTTTGTAGTCGATGTATTTTACGTCCACTCGGCACCCTACAGACAACTTTTGTCGATGTAAAATACGTCCAGTCGGCGTTAAAGGGTTAATTGATATTGGCATCAATGACCCAGTTGTCACGATGCCAGATAACTCAAAATCATTCATTCATTCATTTTAGATAGAGTGGTATGGGCGGTAGATTTCTGTTTCCAAATATTAGCAGTTATGACTCAGACCATTGACAGATGGTCTCTGGTTTTTCACTTTTTCACAAGTTGTATTTCAACAGAGATCTTTCACATTCATAATTGATTCCTGATCCCCTTTACCTGCCAAGAGCAACCAGATTTGCTGCACAGTAACACCAATATGCAGTACATGTGCCTCGCTGTCAAACTTCTCAGTTCCAGAGGTCCTTTATTCCTCACACTGTTGGACTGGAACAGCCTCCAAGAGGATGTTGTGCAATTGGAACTTCTCCAGAAGTTCAAGTGAAGATGCAATGCATTACTACCCTAATACTATTCTCCTGGCATTTTGATACATTTTTATCTATTCGTTAATTAAGTTATTTTTTCTTTTTTAATAAGTGGGGTCTCTTCTCTTTGTATTTCCCTTTACCTCCTCTTACTTCTTCCTAATGAACACCATATTCTTTGGAAGTTTGAATTGCAAGTCAGTGGCCCCTGTGGGCTTATTCCATAAGAATAGGTTTCATCTTCTGAATAATAATATAATGATAATAACCGAGAACTTTTTAGGAGCCTCGATGGCACAGTCGGTTACAGCAGCAGCTTCGGACTTCGTAGAGGTCTGTGGCGCGGGTTCAAATCCGCAGCCGACTGATCAGAGAGGCGGACACTTTGCTATCCGTGTAGACATCCCGGGATTATGTATGTAATCAACGGATATGTTTGCTTAAAAAGCAAATGGGTGTTACAGACTAAATACACACACAAAACAAAGCCACTACAACACTTTCTAAAAAAAAAACATAACAAACATCTCACACGTCTCAAACTCTCGACCTACCCGCGCAACAACTTCTCGCTGCTGGGAAGACAGGGCGTTGGGTCTGGTATGACACATGTAACATACGCTAAGCGATGTCAGGCAAGGCAGCCGATCGAGACTACGGTCTACCCCAAAGCCAAATCAAAAGTCCTTCAAAAGAAGGCATCGTGCTTACCCCACACAAAAATGGGAAAAAAGCACGTTAAAAGAAGAAGAAGAATAACAGAGAACTTTTTCCATGGTAAATGATCCCTGATCCTCATAAGTTAAATGTTGATGAGGTTTTGTCAAGTGAATTTGCAGTACATGGTTTTGTGCTACAGGGGAATGTTATTTCACACTTGTTGTGTGCCAAGAGAAGGTTTAGCTTGGTGTAATCATAAAAAAATTGATAGAATATGCAGATGATGCTGTTTTAATCAGAGAAACATCCTAAGATTTACAAAGCCTAATAGAATTCATCACATATTAAAGGGACAAAATAGTATTAGATGGAGAAAGGGTTAATGAGTTGAAATTTTTTAATACTGTACTGTATTTAGAAATGATGATATCCAATACATGTTCGCTTGAGTTTGAATGTGATAATATCAAAAAGGCAAATGAACAAAGGACATGCTGAATAATATTTGGAAATAAAACAGACTGAAATTAATGTGAAAGTAAGATTATCCACAACTGCAGTATCCGTAGGGGATAGTGCTGTCAGTGCACCTCGCGTGGTGCACTGCGACCATTACTTGAGGTTCATTGCAATGTCCCTTCAGCCCCTAACTGCAACCCTTTTCATCCCTTTCCCAGTACCTCCATTCATATTGCCTCTCTTCCATCTCACTTTCCACCCCCTCATAACAATTGTTTTTTAGTGCAACTGCAAAAGTTTTCCTCTTGTTATACCTTTCATTCCTTTTTACTCTCAATTTCCCTTTCAGTTCTGAATGATCTACATTTTATATTCCATTCCATTCCATACCATAACTGTAGTATGATCTGTATTGCTATATCAAAACTATTTTGTCAGTTAGTGACTGAAGATTAGAAGAATGTTAGGAGTTAGATGGCAGGATAGGGTCAGAGATTGTACGTTGAGGAACATTATAGAAGACCCCCACATAGGTGAAATTATATTGGAAGGGGGATAGTGTATGATAGTGTCGCCTGGGTTCCCGTGGGCGCTATGGATGAGAACTATTAGAAGTGAGGCTGGAGATCTGTGAAAGATAAAGCACAGGAAAGATATGAGTGGCAAGATTTCACAGAAGCTTTTGCTGGTATTGGAGGAGTGATGATGATGACAATGATGACCAGTGAAATACTGGTGTTTTCCAGCATGCAGTATTAACAATTTCTTTAATCTTAATCCATGCTGCTGCCACTTGAATATCTTCAGTTGTTTGTAGGAGCAAAGGGAATATATATAATTATTATAACAAAAAATAAATAGTAAGTAGATCATTGCAGCAATTGAATTATGCACTAAGACCATGGAGTCCCATTGTTCAGAGGTTATGGCACAACTCAAGTTTTTTGAACTCTGGTGATACAGTCATCACCTGTTTTAACCCGTAATGGATGGAAGTCCTCACGTGAGTTTCTATAACAGGTTTTGGGTGGTGGATGGGAATCCTCATATGAGTAATCATATTTTGCGGCACACTGGTCTAATTAATTTAGAGGGAAAGATGTTCAAAGCACTTTAGCGGACCATAAATGACTTATGGCAACCATAATAGCTCAGTACAGGAGAGATATTGATCAGTATGCCTTGAGATTTCAGAGGGGAATGTACTGCCTGTCTGCAGCTCCAGATGTCTTTTTATTTGTTTGTTCATAAATATACCCATGGATTACTGTTGGTTTTAGTTCTTATCCTTTATGACAGTAAGTCAGCTATAATTGTAATTTTGCAAAGAAATATTAGAAAAAACATGTATACCTCACAAAAAGTTAATGCATCTCCCCAGTGTCAGTAAATCTTGTAAATATTTTATAATAAATACATCAAATTTGCTGTGGGTGGTTTGGTTTGAAGTTTTTTTTATTGATTTCTCCAAGGATTTGGTGATGTACTGTTTGTTTGGTAACTTTTTGGCTCAGTTTAGTTAGGATTACTGCAGTTTGTGATTCTTTATGTCTAATTCTAGTTCATCAAGTATTAGATATTGTAGAGAGGGTTGCAAGATGAAAGTGATCTACGATAGTCATACGATCTGCACAAAATGTAGAGGACAAGTGTTCAAAAGATCTTACTTGTGCTGAATGTGATGGATGGGATGAGAAGAAATGGAAAGTTTTGAGGTCTCATTTAGATAAATTGGATAGGGATAGGAAGAAGAAGGAGGCTGCTAGAGCTGAAGATAGGGCTCAGAGCTTAGAACCGATCACTAATATTCAAGTTATTGACCATAATATTCCTTCTTCTCCTGCCCTTGCATTATCCCCCATCCTTAGTCCTCCTAATATTTTACCATCAACTGCTGTTCCTAGCTCCCATGCTTCTGAACCCGATGCCATCACCAACCTCGAGTGTAAGTTTGACTGGAAATTTGATCTTGTGGTCAATACTGTGTCTATATTAGGTGAATTGCTTAAGTTCCTTATGGACGAAGTACATAATATTAGGCAAGTACCAGTGCCAGTACCAATGTCATTGCCAGTGGAGGAGGTGGCTGTCCGTCCCGCTGGTTCTCCCAGATAAGGTCACTGTCACACTCCCCTGAACCTGGGAGTGGACATACCAGAGGTCCAAAGGAGGTCACTGGGGTTTGCTCACGGGCAGTCGCCCCCTCATCTGATTCAGTGGTTCATGGTTCTGACAGCCATTGGAAAGGCGTCGCTGTGAGTGCTCACCAGTTATCATCTGACCCTGATCTCTCCAGCCCAGATAAGAGATGTTTTTGGCGTTTTCTGGGAGAATCTCATCCCTTGAAGAGACGTCATGGTAGAGAGACCTCTACCATTTCTTCGAAGCGTGCTAGAGATCCTTCACTCAACCCTCAATCAGGTTGCAGTACATGGCGCAACCTGGTTCGTCATTCACCCGAGCTTTCCCATGAAGAACGTCAGTCTTCAGCACCTAAGCACCCTCTAGGAAACGCTCATCTTCTGGGCACCCAGATGAGCGACCAGAGTATTCGCCAGTGTCATCCAGTCTCTGAGTGCCCATCTCAGACTCCCAAGTGCCTGTTTCATTCTCTTGAGTGCCCGTCTCATTCTCCCAAGCACCCGCCTCAGGCCAGTTCAGCTCCATCTGAGCACCCACTTTCTTCTTCACCTGCACTTGTGTCAGAGGATCTCTCTTTTGCTCATATCTAGAAGCAATTAGAGGGTGTACTGGGCCTGCAGCATAAGGCTCCACCTTTGCCTAAGCCTTCTCGAGATATATCATGGTCTCCTGCCTCTGCAGCAGAGGAAGAAGTTGTCCAAGATCGTACTCCTTCAGCTTATGCTTCCCTGTTGAAGTATTTTTCAGCAACCTTCCCCTTGCACTTCCAGTCAGCAGCTCCAGTTTCACCTGCTTCTACATTTCTTATGAAAAATCAGGCAGATTCAAGAACTCATCTCCGTAAGATGGTTCTTTCTTCCTCTGCAGGGAAGGCTTTGAAGGAGGCAGAGGAATGGTTGTCCGTGAAGAGGACGCAAGGGAAGGGTGTTTTGGCCTTTCCTCCAGCAAGACTGATGGCCAGGAGATATCTCTTACATGACATTTAAGAAGTTAAGTATATCTTAGTTTAACCAGACCACTGAGCTGATTAACAGCTCTCCTAGGGCTGGCCTGAAGGATTAGATTTATTTTTACATGGCTAAGAACCAACTGGTTACCTAGCAACAGGACCTACAGCTTATTGTGGAATCCGAACCACATTATGACAAGAGATGAATTTCTATCACCAGAAATAAATTCCTCTGATTCATCATTGGCCGCTCGAAGAGTCTTACATGACAGAAGCTCCATCCTTGGGAGGTGACTTCTCAGGTCTGATAGACTCGGCTCGACGTTCAGCCTTTTCGTTGGCAAAGGTGTTCTTTGCTTCCTCTGGGTTCAGTCATCTTGTAAAATACTTATTCTTGAAGTTTTCAGCTTTCTTGACTGGACAATCAGAGCAGTCGCCAGTAAGGTAGAGGAATACGACGTGTTATTGACTGACTTGTCATCGGATTGGTTGGGTGTGCTATCCTGCTCAGATAAAGCAATTAGGGATGGCTCCTCTGAACTGGCGGCTCTTTTTGCCATCGTTGTACTGAAGAAAAGGGAGTTGTAGTGCTCCTTAACCACAAAAGGAGTCACTTCTGTCCAGAAATCAGCATTTTTGTACTCTTACTTTCTTTTGGACAGACAGTACTTGTTTCCGCAATTGGTGGTTAAGGAGATTGCCATCGATTTGCAGAAAAAATCAACGCAAAACCTTTTAGCTCAGTCATCGAAGCGCCCCAAGGAGCTTTCTTCTTTGTCAACAAAATCTGTCTCTATGCTGCAGCACCAGCCCTTTTAGAGGGGGCAGACAGAGTTTCTCTAGACCCCATTCCTAGGTGCATTTCACCGCAAAGTCCGTCAAAAGGACCTCAGCCAAACCCTCTACCAGAAGGTGACTCCCCTATCTTACGTGCGCATGTAGTGGCCAGACTCTCCCTCTTCTGGAAGAGGTGAAGCGCCAGAGGTGCGGAGCCTTGGATGATCAAGGTTCTGAAAGAGGGATACTCTTTTTCATTCAAAGAGTACCCTCCTCTCATGTCTTCACTGATCACATTGACGGCATACTCGAAGGGCTCCGAGACGTTTGCAGCTCTCACAGAGGTAGCGGAGGACTGTACTTCAAGAGGATTCTACAACTGCTTGTTCATAGTACCCAGGTCATCGGGGGGCGGGCATGTCCTCAACTTAAGCACTTTGAACTGCTACATACAGAAAACGAAGTTCAAGATGGAGACAAATCAGTCAGTGTTATCCTCCATCCAGCAGGGCAACTGGATGGTAACACTAGACATGCAGGAAGCGTATTTCCACATTCCAGTACATCCGGGCTCCAGGAAATACCTGAGATTTGTCTTTGGGGGCATCAGGCATTCACACGAGTTCTGTCTCCCCGCGCGAAATGGCTACATCTTCTAGGTTAAGTATACCTTAGTTTTACCAGACCACTGAGCTGATTAACAGCTCTCCTAGGGCTGGCCCGAAGGATTAGACTTATTTTACATGGCTAAGAACCAATTGGTTACTTAGCAACGGGACCTACAGCTTATTGTGGAATCCAAACCATATTATAGCGAGAAATGAATTTCTATCACCAGAAATAAATTCCTCTAACTCTTCATCAGCCAGCCGCGGGAATTGAACTCCGGTCCGAAGCTCAACCGACTCGGCCAACAAAGGGCTACATCTTCTAGGTATCAACATATGCCTGTACCTAGATGACTGGCTCCTCTACTCCCCGTCGCAGGCAGCAGTGCACAAAGGATCTACATATAACCCTTCTCCTTGCCAAGGAACTTGGGCTTTTAATAAATTGAGAGAAATCTCAATTAGCTCCAACTCAGGAGATTCTCTATTTGAGGATGAGGATCAACTCTCTGATTTTCAGGTTTTTTCCTCCCCCAAGAAGATAGAGTCCTGCCTTCAGATGGTTCAGAATCTTTTGCTCCCATTTTGCTCAGCGAATTGGTGGATGAGTCTGCTAGGAACCCTTTCATCCATCGAACAGTTTGTGAAGTTAGGAAGACTTCATATGAGGCCCTTTCAGTTCTTCCTAAGAGCAAACTGGAACAGAAAGGAACAACCAGACACAGTGACATTCCCAATTATGACAGAAATAAAGGAGGACCTCTCATGGTGGATGTCCAGGGACAGACTTTTAGAGGGAAAGTCTCTACATCTTCTGAGCCCTGACCTCTCCTTTTATGCAGGCCAGGGTTGGGGAGCCCTTCTTGACACTCTGGAAGCTTCCGGTACATGGTCTCCGGAGCAAAGAAAGCTACACATAAATGTCAAAGAGCTGTCTGCCATTCATTTAGGCCTTAAGTACTTTGTAGAAGCAGTCGCAAACAGAACTGTGGTGGTACATCCTGACAACACCACGGCTCTCTCCTACATCGGGAAGCAGGGCGGAACTCATTCATTCTCCCTATTCGAAGCAGGATTACCACCAGGTTCATCCAAGGGAAGATGAATGTCTTGACAGCCAAATTAAGTCAACAAGGACAGGTCCTCCCGACAGAATGGACCCTGAATTCAGGCGTCTGAGACAGCCTTTGGAGGTTGTGAGGCAGTGGACCTGTTCATCACATCGAGAAATTACCTTCTTCCTCTATTTTGTTCACCAGTTCCGGATCCTCAGGCATGGCGACGGATGCTGTGCTGGTAAACTGGTCGAACATGTACCTCTACACCTTCCCCCCATTCAACATGATGAGGGGGGGTTTCTCAACAAGTTCCAGTCTCATTGCAATGTATTGATGATCCTGATAGCTCCTTTTTGGCTCTCAAGGAATGGTTCCCAGACCTTCTAAGACTTCTTGTGGACTTCCCAAGATTACTGCCTCAAAGTCCACATCTTCTCAAACAGCCACATCTTTGGAAATTCCACGAAGGCCTATCCTCAGACTGTCCTGAGACTTGTCAGAGCGAAGGGACTTTCAAAGCAAGCTGCTGAAGCTATTGCAAGATGTAGACTTCAGTCTACCAGTTGAGTCTACCAGGCCAAGTGGGCTGTCTTCTGCAGGTGGTGTAGCAGCAATAATATCTCGTCAGCTAAAACCACTATATCTCAAGTAATGGACTTCCTTCTTTTTCTAAGGACCACCAAGTGCTGTCTTTATTGACTATTAGAGGCTACAGGTCAATGTTGGGATCTGTTTTTAAGCATAGAGAGCTAGACTTGGCCTCTAATCAAGACCTGAGTGATCTTGTTAAGTCTTTCGAGACAACTAAACAGGTGAAAGACAACTGTATCATGGAACCTAGATGTGGTGCTTAAATGGTTAATGGGCCCTGCCTTTGAGCCTCTCCGTTCCATTTCACTTAAGAACTTGATGAAGAAAACTTTTTCTAGTAGCCTTGACCACTGCTAAATGGGTAAGCGAGCTGCAGGCCATTGACAAGCGCATCGGTTTTTCTCAGGGAGGTGCTGTTTGCACCTTCTTGCTTGGTTTTTTAGCTAAGAGCAAGTCTCCGTCTAATCCCTGGCTACGCTCGTTCTCCATTAAAAACCTGCTGGACATTCTAGGACCAGAGGAAGAGGAAAGGGTCCTTTGCCCAGTAAGGGCACTGAGGTATTACTTAGACAGGACTAAGAGGATCAGAGGCCCTGCCAGCAACTCTGGTGTTCAGTGAAGAATCCCTCGAAACCCGTGTTCAAGAATACGTTGTCATTTTTTCTCAGAAGCCTTATTATAGAGGCGTAATCGCAAATACAAGAAAACGTCCTGCCTACCTTTAAGGTGAAAACACACGAAATCAGGGCTGTCGCCACTTCATATGCTTTTAGGCATAATATGTTGCTTTTGGTAATCCTCCAGTCAACATATTGGAAATGCAACTCCAATTTTTAAAATTGCAGTACCTTAGGTCTGTTATCACTTGCTGGTGCGGTGTTGGGGGAAGAAGCACAGGAAGCACCCCTTCCTATCTGTAACTTCTTCGCCTTGATTTTTGGGTGCTGAGTTTCTTTTGGGGAGCTTAGGGGGTACTTGTATCCAGAGAGCCCATCAGTCTGTGGTAGTGGTATGATGGTTTTTAATTTTTATTGTTGTCAGTGTAGGTAACAAGTTTATTTGGTCTTTTATGTTTTGCTACTGTGCCCAGGGCAAGGGCAGTTTGACGTAGCGATACAGCCGCGAGAAGTCCCTACTTTTAAGAGAGGGCTTTGGAGTGAAGGAGTCTTCCAAACACCCACAAAGCATCAGAGAAAAAACACAGTGCCAAAATATAAAAGACCAAACAAAGTTGTTACCTACACCGACAACAATAAAAATTAAAAACCATCATACCACTACCACAGACTGGTGGGCACTCCGGGTACAAGTACCTCTCAGGCTCCTCAAAAGAAATTCAACACCCAAAAATCAAGACGAAGAAGTTACAAATAGGAAGGGGCGAAGGTGGTGCTCAAGATGAGCTGTAGCTCTCTCACCAGATACAACAAGCTTTTTATCAGTGCTAACAGATTTTTATGTTGCAAATTCATCTTCATAACTGATTGTTTTTGGAACAGAATATTTATCCCACCACCTATCAATGTGGGATTCAGCTGTGTACAGTAATTATTTGGTAATTTACTTATATGATAAAAAATTAAGTTTCATATATATATGTATTAATAAAGTAATTACATATCAGAGCCCTCCCTCCTCCCCTCTAATGAACATTAAGCACAAAAGAAGTGATTTTCCCAGTTTTGTTGTACCTATTGTTTCCTGATAGAGGGTGGGGTAGTTGCCTACACTAAAAAATCAAATGAATCGCTACCGCGAACTTCAAATTTTTAGCTGCTGAGTGAGCAGAGAAGCATAGCTGTGTAATTATTTGCCAAGTATATATGAAACTTAATTTTATCATGAAAATGCCATTTTACAAAACAAAATAAAATAAATTATTAGAAAAAACGTGCATAACTTGGTAAAATTAACATATTTTTACGAGTGTCTTTTAAAAGAGCCCCCACACACAGGATCACTTTCAACTTCCTGTGGAAGATAGGGAAAATTTTTTAGAATTTTTTTACACCATGTGCATATCTTCCTCTTTCCGTTGATGTGTTTTTTCTTCAATTGGCCAACCTTAAAGTTTTCCCGATGTCAGGGGGTGTGCTTGATATATACTGTATTTAGTCCATCCCTTAAGGGTTAAGGCAACTAGATGTTGCATTGTTCATCGCATGATCTAGCAGGCACAATTATTGAAGCAGACACTTCAGTGTAGGAATAGGTATGGATCATCCTGAATTGTTGTAAACAGATACTCTGCTCTGATGAAAAACATGAAATATGGGTTTGTTTGTTCAGAAACAAAATCATATTTTAGTTGTCAGGTGTTTTTACTTGGTGCAATACTCATTCATCAGTATAGATAAAGGTGCAGCATACTATTAGTACCTATATTTTCACTAATTTCCATAAAAATATCGTACCTCCAACTTTGTACTGAATTCCCATTTTATCTTGAATGTATTTTCCACCCATTTTAGCATCTAGCAGGCTACAGACTTCTTGCTCTCTTTGTTTTATTTTTATCTTTTTATGTCCAAAAAGTTTTCGTCTGTGTAACAAGATATTTGAATAAGTTGGATACATACTTCAAAACTGAGATATTTCAACTTGTCAACAGGCGTCAAAGAAAAAGGAGCAGTTAACGAAGGCTCAGAAAAGGAGGATGTGGGACAGACAAAATGCTCATGGTGAACGGCCACGAGGATATAATTGGGTTGACATTATCAAGCACCTCTCTCAAACAGGAGGATCGAAAAATGATGGATAGCACTGTATTTTCTATTAGGTATATGATAAATTTCCAAATAATAATTGAAAGAAAATTTTGAATTTCCCTAATGTACCTTCCTTAATGCTGTCCTATTTAGTAAATAATGTACTGTAGTTTGATCTGTTATACTGTATATCTATATTTTCTTATAAACAAGTTTTTTGATTGGCAGTGAGTCTTTATCAAAATATTAAAGACAAGACTTCATTAAATGATTAATGCTTCTGTGTTTAAAATTTAAAATATGAAAAGGAAAATGTTATATTTTGTCAAGTGCAATTTATTAACCTTCCAGTTCCAATGTTCTTATAATATGGTGTTTTGGTGATATTGGTATACTGTGTTTACGATGACATTTTGTTTTATTTGGCCCTTAATTCCTCTAAATAAGCTATAGGAAGGTCTGGAAGTCTGACTCATTAAATGTAACAACTATAATTGCACTTCCCTGCCCACAGTTTGCCCATGACTGCACTTATTGTTTTTGCTGACCATCTTTGTTTTGTTCATTCCTATAGAATTTTGTTTCAATGCCCCTTCTAAGAGGGATGATGATCAACATTATTTATTGTGTTTATCTGAGCCTTATGCTTCCATGTTCATGCTGCTGAGAGAATTAAGTGGTAAAGGAGTAAAGAAGAGGGAGAGAAAAATTGGTAGTAAATAACAACTATAGGTACTTAAAGGTACTGTACACATAATCAAGGAAAAACATATTAATTTAACCAAAATAAAATTACATGATGAAAAATGAGTTAAAAACTTGAATAAAAATGAAAAAACAAGGAAATTATCGCATACAAGAGATATAGAATAACCAGCTGTCCAATCAAGGCTGACTTGAAAAGCAACATACAAAGTAGGATATTTTATATCTTGCAGTATTCAAGTCTAATATTGGTAAACTACAGCTGAAGGATGATTTTGGAAAATTGAATGTTCATAATTGTATTTTATGCTTAAAGACTTTTTACAAAATGTGGAATTTGAGTTTATGAAAGAAGATTACATAAAATTTTATACAATTTTATAACTATTATTTGTTAATGTAAAATCTAATTTTTTACAAAAAAGTGCTGGAACTATAGAATAAACTGGAATCATCACATATACCCATATCTGCTTATCAAATTATTATTATCCATTTTACGTATCAAGGGATAAATTTTTCCCCATTCTTTTTTATCTTACAATGATGGAGGAGTGTCTGTCCAGCAGAGGCCAGTTCCAGAGCCATCCTTTCACCAACCCTCCCACACACAAACATACACTCACACTCTCTCTGACTGACCATCTGTTCATCAATCATTCTGCTTTAGTCAACTGGGAAAAGGAAAGACGATAAGTATTTTCCTTTGAAAAATAAAAATGATGTGGAGTTCAGAATTGGGAATACTTAATGCTTTTAGTATTCTTATAGTTTTTTTTTAAAGAAGTGTTAGTTTATGTGAAGAACTGTGAATGTTAAGAAAGTGTACAGATCTGTAAAATTCCAAACGTTCATATTTGCAAAAGTAAAATCTTGCTTTTGCAAGGAATCTCTTTTAATGTAGAATAAGCTAATAAGATCCCATTTTCTCTACTCTGGCCTAAATGTAATATAAAGACATTATATGTTTGGTGATAAATTTTCCAATACCTTTTGCTTGGTAGTTTTTATTTTGCCCAGCGTGGGAGATTTGAGGTTACAGTAACAATTTGGCATTATTATTTCCGTCCTTTTAATATTGCAGGTATTATTTTAAGTAAATTATAGATTTTCATAAAAGTTTATGTACGTTATTTAGATTTAGAAATATGGTCACTTGAAGAGAGATGGAAAGACAACTTTCTTTGTACAGCTGTTCTAGTTTTCGTCTTAGTCCATGACTGTTCCCTACTGTTTAAGTAGCAGTGTAAGTGTGCTGTATCTGGTTGATTAGACTTGTTCTTTATGTATTTAAAAAGTGGCAATAAATGCAATAAATGTTGCAGTCTAGCATAATGCATTGCTTACATTTTGCACTGACATTCATCTGTTTGGTCAGTCTCATTTTTTATTGAACATTTACATTGCATTCAGGAGGCATATACATATACATGCTTTGCATAATACTAGTTTGGGTAGAAGGCTTGTGTGACCATTTACTTGCTGAAGTTTCATACTTTTGGGGATATTTTAGTCCATAGTTCAGTACAGTACACACTTATTTAATACAGCATTAATGTATATGTCTCTTATCTTTGGATTCTATGAGCTTTTTAAGTTATTGCTCATTTTCCAAGGCGATTCAAGGGTAGCTTAGTCTTGGGCTAGGCTACTTACTATTCCCGTAACCTCATTTTGCAGCACCCACACCTCCCCTGAACCTATTAATATTGTTAAAGGAACGATTACTTTGTAAGAAATCAATGCTACATACTAAATATTATCATTGTTCCAATGATAATATTGAAATTGCAGGTTTTAGAGATTTTTTTAACAGTGCCTGATTAGTTTTGATGATGAAGTTTACTGATTAGTTTTGATGATGAAGTTTAGTGAAATTGTAGGTTTTGGAGGTTTTTAGACCGGTGCCTGAATAGTTTAGGTGATAAAATTTACTGTATGTTCTAAGATAATATTGAAGTTTCAGGTTATAGAGGAGTTTTTATTTGAACAATGCCTAATTAGTTTTGATGGTAAAGTTTACAGCTTGCTTCTGAGATAATATTGATATTGCAGGTTTTAGAGGAGAGGTTTATTAAACAATGCCTGATTAGCTTTGGTGATAAAGTTTACAGGCTGTTTCTAAGATAATTGAAATTGCAGGTTTTAGAGGAGAGATTTTGTTAAAAAAAATGTTTGATTAGTTTTGATAATAAAGTTTACAGTCAGTTTTTAAGATAATACTGAAGTTACAGGTTTAAAAGGAGAGTTTTTTAAACAATGCCTAATTGGTTTTGATAATAAAATTTACAGTCTGTTTTGAAGATAATATTTAAATTACAGATTTCAGAGATTTTGTTTAAGAAAATGTCTGATAAGTTTTGATGATAAAGTTTACAGTCTGTATCTAATATTAAAACTGAAGTTTTAGAATAGATTTTTGTAAACAATGCTGGATTAGTTTTAATGGTAAAGTTACAGTATGTTACTAAGAAAATATTAAAATTGCTTGTTATAAGGAAATTTGTTTTTTAAACAATGCCTGATTGGTTTCGAGGGTACAGTTTACAGTCTGTTCCTGAGATAATATTGAAATTGCAGGTTTTAGAGAAAAGTTTTTTTAAACCATGCCTAATTAGTTTTGATGATGAAGCTTAAATTGTGTTCCTAAGATTATATTGAAATTGCAGTTTTTAAAGAGTTTTTTTAAATGCTTAGTTTTTTTTATGATGAACTTTACAGTCTATTCCTAAGATAATATTGAAATTGCAGGTTTTAAGATTTTTTTTAAACAATGTCTAATTAGTTTTGACAAACTTTTGTAAGATATTATTGAAATTGCAGATTTTAGGGAAGAGCTTTTTCTAAAAATGCTTAATTAATTTTAATGACAAAGTTTACAGTCTGTTTCTAAGATAATATTGATACTGCCTGTTTCTAAGATAATATTGATACTGCTGGATTTAGAGAAGAGTTTTTTAAACAATGTCTTATTAGTTTTGATGATAAAGTTTACGGTCTGTTCGTAAGATAATATTGAAAATGTTGATATGAGAGTCTAATGGGTAGAGACTCACTGCTGCCATATCTATCAGCATGCCCAGATACTTTATCCTCTGCTTGGGTACGAAATTGGACCTTCGAAATTTATCATGACTCCCAGGTTGTGACAAAATTTGAGAAGTCAATCTCTGTCCTAGAGCAAATGCAAATGGAAGCTTGCCAGAACTAGCCAATTGTCAAGATACCTCAGAATACATATCCTGTGCGAATGGACCCAAGTCGACACAAGGGTGAACACTTGAGTGAACACATGGGGATCGGTTGAGAGCCTGAAACAGAGTGTCCTGAAACTGGAACACTGTCTCCCTGAGGATAGAGTGGAGGTACGGTACTTGGAGGAAGATTGGTGGGTGGACATTTGAAAATACACATCCTTCAAATCCACCAAAAGCATGAAGTTGGAGACTCCCTTATAGCAGCGAGCACTGAGCGTGCTGTTTCCATCTTGAACTGAGTCTGCCGAACGAATCAGTTCAGGGGAGAGAGATCTGTGACCGGCCTCCATCCACCCGTCACTTTCTCTACGAGAAGGAGATGGCTGTAGAACCTCGGAGATCGGTCCGTCACGACTTCTACAGTGCCTTTCTTCAGCATCGCCTTCACCTCTCACGACGAGATCCTTCAGCGAGCCGGGGGCGTACGTACAGAAATGGACCAGATTGTTGGTAAGGGGCGACAAGAACTTGAAGAGAGGTAGATATCCTACCCAAAGGACATCCATTACCCAGGTTTCTGCTCCATATCGCTGCCGTGTTGCACAGTGGCTCAACAGGCACCCCCATACTGACAAATCAATCGAAAGATCTTTGTGTATGACCTCTGTAACTCGGGGGTGTCTGAGTCCTGGGGAAAAGGACCCTCTCTGCAGGAGAGAGACTCTCACCAGAACCCCTTGGCGACCTCTCCTCCACTTGAGCATACGACCGGTCCAATCCGAGGATTGCACCCAGAGCATAAGCTTCTGTGGATGGGCTAGGATGGGAAAGCGAACATTCCTGGTCCCGAACCGTAGGCCTGTCCGACTCCTGGCTAACCCCGAAGAGGTGGGTGGGGCAGATAAGAGGTGCCTAGCACCCTTCACGAACTTGCCAGAAGCCGAAGCCCCAGCAGGTGAGGAAGGCCATGGGCAGTTGTCAGCCAGCAGTGATGACGGCCGCACGGGTTGGGGAGAGTGTTCCCATTCGTGTGAACGTGGATGGGGCTGCCCCAAGACGTGCTACAGTCTTCTTAAAGGTCAGGGCCTCTACAGTAGAAGAAGTCTGGAGGGGGCCCTCCTATTTGCCTTCCCAGGTGAGCAGACTGGTTGGCTGGCATCAGCATTTCAGAGCCCTGCCACTGTTCCCGTGCGAGAACATGTAGGGGGTGAATAAGTGCCTGCATGCTCAGAGCTCACTCTCTCTCGGTGGGCTGGGCCCAGATCCCTAGACTGGGGACCCTTACCACCCTGGGAAGGTGACTTACTGGGACTGTTGCAGTGCCTCGGGGTTCCGTGGGATCCCACACAGCGGTAGAAGGACCCTTACTGGCCCAGGAAGGTGAATTCCCCGAAACCAGTACCGGTGACACGGCGTTCCATGGAACCTTTGCAGTGGTTGCTCCTGTGTCCATAGACATATCGGGAGTGCAAACGAGAGATCCCTTAGCTTTTTCTCTAGAAGAAGGCTGACCATTAGTGTAGGTACATGAAAGACATATTTGGTAAGATATATGAATCTTCATATACTATGTATTATGTTCTTTTATATTTCATGTCCATTTATATACCTCCCTAATGTATTAAATGTACTTCATTCCAATATGTACCATGTACAATATATAATGAACAAACCTTGTCCGTCTGACAGTAAAGTTTTCTCCAGTACCAGACCGCTCTGTTTCCTATGTAAGCACATAATTTGTACCTCAGTAACTCCACTAGACATTAAGAACCTACTTTTGATATCTGGGTGTTTCCTTCATTCCCAACCTTTAGTGATAAGGATACCACATCAAACACACACGTGGCACAGTGAACTGAAATGTCAGAAAAATACTTTATTCATGAGGATTTTCTGCACGTGCACAGCTTCTGGCACCATTAATCAACGACGCTATCGTCTGTTTCCTGCCTCCACCCAGCTTTCATTGTGGATTTATTGTGCTTTAAGTCTACAGTGATCAGTGGTTCATGAGTGAAGTGCTGTGCAAAGTTTTGTGTCGTTCTAGTGTCCCTTTTTGCTTTCGTGCATTTCATATAGGACTGTGACATGCAAAACCCTTGCTGCTGCCCCAAGTGAGAGCTCATAGCCATACATCCGGTACCATCAATTGTTTCCTGGTAACTAGCTGACCATTGAGTCTCAGCAGAGCACACACACACATATATGTAATGCACACACTCACTCGCTGATCCAGTAACTTGTTATTTAAACTGTAGTTTTAAAAAGAGGAATCTTTTATTATTTTAATATGAGTCATTCATTACATATATATTACACATAATGGATGGGCTAGAAGACTTTCTAGGTCAGCCAGAAGAGACAGCAGACCAGGAGAATCCAGAAGCCAGTAGTGTGGGAGCTTATGCCCACAGTGGGAACCCCCATGGGAGAGGAGTTCGCCAGGATGTCACCACCTTCTTCCCCCTATCTACCACTCCTATGCCCTCACTACCAGCCCCTCCCTCCCACCCAATCAACTGGAACAGCTTTCCTTCAACTTACCAAGTTTTTAGAGAGATCTCACCAGTATGAAGAAGAGAAAAGACGACGTGAAGATGAAGAAAGAAGAGAACAAAGACGTGAAGATGAAGAAAGAAGAGAACAAAGACGTGAAGATGAAGAAAGAAGAGAACAAAGAAGACGTGAAGAAGAAGACAGAAGTGCACGAGGAGTTACGCAGAAGAGAGTAAAATATGTGCAGAGATGAGGAAAATGCAAGATTTACAACCCTTGTCCAGACACTCTCGTCTGCCCAACCCTTCCATGCAGAAAACCCCATACCAGGTACAGGGATGGGTGCTTCTTCCTCCAGTCAACTTCCTCTTTTCCCACCACAAAAAGCGATGGCGCATACGCCGCCCCCACTCAAGGCTGATGCAACATTCCAAATGTTCAGGGAATGGAGATGCCAGTGGGATTATTATGCTATTATGGTCGATCATTTCAAGCTTTCTAGGGAAAAACAGATGATCCAGTTGCAGGTGTGCTTAGCCCTTGAAACTCAACGTGTGTTGGAGCACACCTTATAGATCTCACCCTCCATAGATAAGTCTGTAGATGAAGTGTTGGATGCCCTGCAGTCTAACAAAGGGTTTACATAATGAGGTTCTTCGCCGTAGGGAATTGCATAGTTGCAAACAGATGGAAGCAGAATCTTTTTTTAGATTTTTACGTAAGGCTTCGGCACATTGCAAAGGAAGTTGACTTGTGCCCAGGGAATGCAGTTACATGCGAGGAGACCCAGTTGAAAATGATAATTCTGATGGGCATTCAAGATGCAGAGCTACTTCAGAAAATAATCTCCTTGGACACTGCCTCCTCATTACAAGATGTTGTTACGACCTGTCGGTCATATGAAGCAGCTAAGAATGCAACTTCTGCCATACGTGCCCCACCTAACCAGTTGCGCGCCGTTTCTGCCTACAAAAAATGTAAGAAGAAGAAGGCAAGTGAAACAACCTACCTTCAAAACCAACTTTGACACCAGCTACTTTATGCCAGTCCTGTGCTCAACAGCATGGCCCCAATGAATGTCCTGCTACCAACAGTACTTGCAAAAGCTTTGCCTGCCTTGGTCATTGGTCCAGGACAATTAAATGTCACGCCAGCAAAGCCCAGTGCCACCTTTGCCACCGCATAGGACACTTTGATAAGTGTTTAAGAGAGAAGAAGAACTGCCAGGATGGATCTCCAAGCAACAGTGCTGCCCATCAAGACCCAAGGTGCATGGCAGAACAGCTGTCGTCATTTAGGATACCCTTCTTCCACAGCCCCCAAGACACCCCAACTCACCTGTGTCCTCCTGTCACATGGCGATATTAATTCTCACTTACAGATGTTACCAGACACAGGTCCTGATGTCACCGTTATTGGCCAGCAACACCTAGAGAATTTAGGCATCCCCAGGAGCAGCCTGCAACCTCTTCCGCCGACTACAATGCTTACTGTGGGTGGGTCCAAAATGGCGCCTGCCATTGTTCTGCTAGGATTCATGTCCACGAGAATGTCCAGACTCCACTTCTGTCTTATGCATATTGTCAAGAGTTGGCCATAATATCTCCAGATTTTCCTAAGCCCATTGCTGAAGTCTGACATGTCAATAGATGCAAGGAGCTGCCTATCTCAGCCACCGCGTCGCCTTTGGTTGCCAAGGAATATTCCCTCCGAGAATTTTCAGATGCATTGGTTTCCAAAAAAGACTTGAAGTCAGCTCTTCTCAAGCCCATGGTTGGCCCTCCCATGAGGATTCATCTCAAGGATGGTGCTGTGCCCTTCACCATCCACACCCCAAGACAGATTCCCCTCGCCTTCAGGGACCAGGTCAAGGAAGAGCTTGACTCCATGGTAGCCCAGGGAATTATCAAGCTGACTGGTGATGACCCTTCACAATGGTGTCACCCAAAAATGCCACAGGAGTATGCATCACCGTCGACTTCTCCAAGCTGAACAGCCAAGTTTCCCGCCCAGCCCACCCTTTGCCCACACCCTTCACCGCTATTCGTAGTGTGGAGCTGGTTCCCTCTGTTGGTATTGACAATTGGAACTGGCTGAAGAGGGTCAACATTTGACTACTTTTATTATGCGATATGGTCAGTTCAAACACTGCAGAGGACTGATAGGCTTTGCAGCAACTGGAGTTGCATTCTGTCTGCGAGGCGATATAGCTCTTCCAGGAGTCAAGAACTGTGTGAAGGTTGTTGATGACATCCTTCTCCATGATGAGGATTACCAGTCACACCTTTACTGTGTCCACGAGATGCTCACCAGGTGCAGCAAGTTTGGGGTTACCCTCAACAAAGATAGGGTTACCCTCAACAAAGATAAGTTTGTGGTTGCTGCACCCACCATCAACTTCTGCAGCAGTTACATGCTCTCAGGAGAGGGCATCTCGGCTGATCAAGAAAAAGTCAGCACTATCAGGGATTTCCCGACTCCGGCTAACCTGACTGACCTCAGGTCATTCATGGGCCTGGTCAGCCAATTGGCAGAGTTCACCCCTGACATTGCCGCTACAGCCCAGCCTCTACTCCCTCTTATGAGCCCCAAGAGAACATTTGTGTGGACCCCTGATCATGATGAGGCCTTTCGACACATCAAGTCGGCACTCCTCCATCCACCTGTTCTCACTGCTTTCGACCCAGACCTGCTTGTTGTCCTCCAGACAGATGCCTCATGCCTTAACGCTATTGGATATTCCCTTCTGCAGGACCATGGTAGTGGACGCCTACGTTTAGTTCAATGTGGGTCTCGATTCCTTACTGACACTGAGACACGCTATGCCACTATTGAGCTTGAGATGCTGGCTGTGGTCTGGTCGATGTCAAAATGTAGGCTGTATCTCGCTGGCCTACAGAACTTTTCTCTGATGACGGATCACCGTCCCCTCATACCTATCCTGAATCGTTACTTGGTAGGCGCCTTCGAGAATCCTCACCTCCAGCATCTGAAGGAGGAAATTACGCCCTACTTATTCACAGCTGTGTGGCATGTTGGCAAGTCTCTGAACATTCCTGATGCCTTGCCTCAGGCCCCAGTCAGCCACCCCGCACCAGAGGACAAAATTGCAGATGCCCCTTCTGCCACCCATCTCCAAACAGTCATGGCTATGTACACTGTCACCTCTTCAGGAGAGTCTCCAGCTCAAGATGCCGACAGAACCCTTCAGGATCTATGAGATGCAGCAAGAGCAGACCCTGTCCACACTTGCCTACTCGACTATGTCATCTCAGGATTTCCTTCCAATAGGTATGATCTGCATAACTCCTTACTCCCATAATGGAAGATACGGGATGAGCTCTATGCTGATGGTGACCTAGTCCTGTATGGAGCAAGAGTTATAGTTCCTGCCGCCCTCCGCTGCCGCACCTTGTCTCGCCTACATGACAGCCATAGGGGTGTGGAATCTACTAAGCGCTGGGCAAGACAGGCTGTCTTCTGGCCTGGTATCAACTTGGACATTGTCAACACAATTGGAGATTGTAAGTCATGCCAGGTATTGCAGCCAACCCAGCATCAGGAACCATTGATGAGTGATGACAACCCCACAAAGCCCTTTGAGTCTGTTTCAGCAGATTTCCTTATTGTTGCAGGAAAAGCTTTCCTTGTCATAGTTGACCGACTCTCAAGATGGCCTGTTGCTGTCCCATGCAAAGGTGATAATACTGCTTCTAATACAATCAGGATCCTCTGTCACTACTTTTGGGAAGTTGGTGTCCCTCCCACCTCAGGACTGATGGAGGACCGCAGTTCACCAGCAACGAGTTCCGGGACTTCGTGGAGCGTTGGGGAGTTCGATATGTGGTTACCTCCCCATATCAAACGGTCATGCTGAAGCCGCCTTGAAATCAATCAAGCATCTTATCTGGCAACAGTACCCTCCAGCAACACTGATTGTGAAGAATTTGATCAAGGTCTCTTAGAGCTCCGGAATAATCCCAATTTCACAGGCCGCTCCCTTGCCCAGACATGTGTGGCAGACCTCTTAGGTCATGCACCCCTGCACACCCAAAGTCCTTTTCAAAGGAGTGGCTGGTCAAGACTGAGGACTGTGACCGTTGTGCTGCCGCCTGTGCTGGGCAGGTTAAGACCTGGTACAATCAGCATGCCTGCCCCCTTCCCAGGTTGACTATTGGACAGCATGTTCGGATCCAAGACCCGACATCTCACCGCTGGGACAAAGTCGGGGTAGTCATGAGTTTCGTCAGGTCAAGGGATTATGAAATTCGTCTCCCTAGCGGTCGTGTATGGTGGCGAAACCATTGTTTTCTTTGCCCAGTGCCGCCACCTAGTGTTGACCCATCCCCTCTTTCCCCTGTGGTCCCTTGCTTGGACCAGGGAAAACAGTCCTTAGTTGATATTCCCCCAATGTCCCCACGTCATTCTCAAAGGCTTGCAGAAAAAGAGTCCGCTTGAGAGTATACTACGAGCATGAGGGGGAGGGAGGAATAGGTACATGGAAGACATATTCAGTATGATATATGAACCTTCATATCTATGTCTTACATTCTTTTATATTTCATGTCCATTTATATACCTCCCTAATGTATTATGTGTGTCATTCCAATATGTACCATGTCTGTCTGGCAGTAATGTTTCATCAGTACGGGACTGCTCTGTCTCCCTTGTAAGCACATAATTTGCACCTCTGTGAATTTGTTAACTCCACTAGACATTAAGAACCTACTTTTAATATCTCGGTGTTTCCTTCATCCCCAACCTTTAGTGATAAGGATACCACATCGAACTCACACAGTTAGAAGCCCTACGGGCCTACTTACGGCTGGGAGAGGCAGCCCTCTTCTTCCTCCTCTGCTTGCTAGCTTTGGAAGAAGGGGAGGAGGTGGAGTCACATGACGATGATGATGAGGAAAACTTGCAACTCTTCTTTGACCTCTCTTACGGTCACAGCAGGCCTTTTTGAATGGAGTGGAGAAGGACATCCCCCAAGGGGAGGAAGTCGGAAGGAGCACTTGGGGCACACTACAGGAGACAGGATTGTAGGAACCATCACCATTGTGGTGCTCCTAGACCTGGGAGACATTGTGACCATAGCCGTAGTTACGGTCATGGAAGCAGCAGCCACTGGAGGGGCACAAGAAGCCCTCAAGTGTGAGATCAAGCCCTCCTTGGAAGGCTCCCCTGGGAGGCCTGGGGAGGGCCATAACTGCCTAAGCCCCTTGTATCCACCACTCCTGCAAGACAAGTCGGGGGCACTCTCCCTTTGATCCAACGGAGAAATTTCCCCACCCCAGCGAACGGAGACTGCCAGCGGAGAGTCATACTGAGCCACTGACCCCTCCCCGACTCTACCGACAAAGCAGTAGGAGACAGTGAATGAGAGACTGCTTGGTAACAAAAGGAGGCAGGAAGAATCCAGGGAAAACCCTCTGTGTCACCGGAGGTGTATTGCAAGCCAAAGACAACAAGAAAGCATTATTCTCTCTCTTCCTTTTCTGGGTAAATTGCACCCATTGTTCAGATGGCCAAACACGACACTCGGAACAAGGGCTGGATTGATTACATGCATGTCTTCTGCACAAAGTGAGGATCCATCTCAAGAGAGGAAAGGAAGTGATTGCAGGGTTTGTCAGTACCAGGACAGTGCCTCATGACACATGGCTTACTCTCCTTAGGCTCAGATAAGTCCTGGGTTTGCATATGTTAATATAAGCAAAACAACAGCAAACACTCGTATATCAATATCCCAATCAAACAAAAGTATGGAAAGGTCAAACGGTCAGTTGGGCAGAGATGTCTACACTGGACAGCCACCGAAAACGAGTGCATATCGATGTGTGGCCGGGGCTCCCATCCCTAACATCGGCAGTTAACTACTTTGTTTAAACATTAAACAGTCATTCCCAGCTTGGGCTGCAAGCAATATCCTTATGTAAAGACCCTAGGTTTGTAATGCTTGTAGTAATAAATTAAATATGTTGAATTTGACATATTCCTTTATTACACTGATACTGCTAACAATAAGAAATTCCAAAGTTTAAGAAAAGAGAAATACAGCTAAAGCTAAAACACTTAATTCTGAAGTATGACATTTCTTGTTTGTTCCTACATGCTATACAAACCCTCAGTCCTTTACATTGGGAATTACTTTCAGTGAAGCTGGAAATGGCCATTAAACTTTCAAATGAAATGGCCATTAACCTTTCAAACAAGGTGGTTAGTAAGTGGGAGTCCCACCAGCCCGGATATAAACATTCCAATTTGCTGTAAGCCGTAGTGCTATGCAGAGGTGTGTGCTCGCTCTCTGCCCTGATCACCATTACGATGTTTTTCCTGGTGGGATCTTTCTTGTTTTTTGGTTGTTTGTGGGTGTGTGTATTTGAGATTGTTTTACAATGCAAACCCACGAATCATCTAATCCTTTGGTGCAGGGTATCCTGGAGCACCTGAGACGTTATCCGTTGGTGATGCATGCTGTTGCAACCTCTTCCACGCCCACGGTGGCCATGACAGCCTTCGCAAAAGTACCAGGGATGATTTCCGCCCACTTCCTGACTCAAGTGACTCCGGCGAGGGTGGACCAGACGGCAGTGAGACCGCAATGAGTGAACTGCAATATGGCAAGGGAGGACTGTATTGGGTGCTCAACCGAGCCAAGTCACTCTGAGTGCTCTGGATTCTGCAGAATCTTGGGCACCCCAATCCAGCACTGGCAAGACTGCTCCCCAGTCTGGTTCAAGCACAGGTCAAGAGAAAGTGCTGTATCATGTAGGTGTTTCGTCACTTCCTGCCAGCACTGCTTCGAGTGCTCGGCCATGTTTTGAGGTCCCAAAACAAGGAGAGTTAGATTTTATTGCTCTTTTACGTTGTAAAATGATTTGTAATGAATCTCTAGTGGTGATATGTTGGTCGATTTTTGTATATCTGGTTCTTTACTAAATTAATTTAATTTTGTGATGGGTTTAAATTTTGGGCTCCCAAGAAGGAACCCAAGACTTCGGTAGGGCTGCTGTGGTCCTCACTTGCCGAGGGGGTACTCGACCAGGTGAATAACCTTGTCTCTGGGCAAGAGAATTCGCTTTGGTCGAACCACTCAGACAAGCTCCTTCCCCCTCCTCTGCCTCAACAGAAGCGTTTCTACATGCCCTTGGAGGGGTCTTTGCTGACTAAGCAGGTTGACCTGGACCTGGTTCATCTAGGCCCGGGTCTCTCACTGCAGCACCTTGCTGCAGAAGGGGTATCCCTCTCACAGCAAGAGGCAGAGAACCTGGAGGCCACTACTATGGTGGTTCTCCAGGCAGTCTCCTAGTTGGATCTGTGATCTTTCACAGTTTCCAAGGCACCTCCTTGGGTGCAATAATCCCTGGAGAGGACTCCATGTTCGGAAGACTCTGCCAGTCTGGAGGTAGGGCTATCGTCTACCTAGCCCACAAGACGGCAAACCTGTGGGCAAACCTGGTGCTGAAGAGGAGGGACGCTGTCCTGAATCAGATCTCCAGGTCTGTAGGTTCCAAGTCGACATTGACCCTTAGGAATGGACCATTGCTGGGTTCTGCCTCTCTCTTCCCCAGGGACAGGAGATAAGCTGAAGACAACGACCGCCTTGTCCACCAGGCAGTGGCCAAGACCTCCAGGTCTTTGCGTGCCACTGCAGCCTGACCCTTGGGTCAGGCTAGCACTTCCTGAGCCCCTAAGAAGACCCAGGATTCAAAAGGCGCTCGTGGGAATACCCAGCCATCTTTTTCCTCTGCCAAGAAAAGCATGCAGTTGCGTCCCTTTCAACCCTCTTTCCAGTCGGGCAAAGGAAAGAAGAAGGGAGGATGTTAGGGGTGGTGTTCCCCTCCAGCTGCTGCCATTGGTGGGGGTGCCTGTCGAGCCATTGGGCAACATGGCAGCGACATGGGCCTGAGATCTGGGTAGTGGATGTCCTTTGGGAGGGATATCTACTTCCCTTTGAGTCTCGGCCACCTCTCAACAACAACCCAGTCTGTCTCCTCACCTATGTTCCCGGCTTGCCAAAGGACCTCGCACTCAAGGAGGAGGTGCAAGTGATGCTGAAGAAGAGTGCTGTAGAAGTCATGTCGGATCAGTTCCCAGGCTTTTACAGCCACATCTTTCTCATAGAGAAAATCACAGGGGGTTGGAGACTGGTCATAGACCTCTCTCCCTAGAACCGATTCGTTTGCCAGATGCGGCTCACAATGGAAACAGCACGCTCAGTGTTCAACTCCATCAGGGAGAACGACTTCATGTTTACTGTGGACTTGAAGGATGCGTATTTCCAAATACCCATCCATCCACCCTCTCGCAAGTACTGTACCTTTCTTTATCCTCAGGGAAGCAGTGTTCCAGTTCAGGGTACAGGCAGTCCCCAGTTATTGGCGATCTGGTTTTACGGTGCTTGTATAGCGATGAAAATCAGCGATTTTCAGCATCGATATGCGCCAATTTCTGCTTACCAGCGCCAATAATTGGGTATTGGGGCCGATACATACCTAACAGAGGCACCGATACCCGGTTATCGGAGCCGGTAAGTGCTGAAAATCGCCAATTTTCGGTTATCGGCAATTTTCGCTTATCGTCATGCCGTCAGAATGGAACCCCCGCCGATAACTGGGGACTGCCTGTACTGTGTTTCTGGCTTTCGACCACTCCCCAGGTGTTCACCGCAAGTGTTCACCCTTGTGTCAGCTTGGGCCCATTTGCAAGGGATACATCTTTTCAGGTATCTTGATGACTGGCTCATCATGGTGAGCTCCCGCTCGCAGTTGCTACAGGACAGGGATTGGCTTCTCAAGTTCTGCTACAGCCGATCTCATTCCCAGGCAGATGATAAAGTTCCTGGGCATGCTGATAGATATGGTAGCAGCAAGTGTCTTTCCCTCGGACTCTCGTATCAGCAGGTTCAGGAAGGCAGCACACCTGTTCCTGTCTTGCGGGAGCAGCCAGCTCGACAGTGGCAAGTCATCGTCGGTCACCTCATGGGTGGCTTCACTTTCTTTCTCTCCAGTGGCAAACAAAGGAGTACTGGTCCCAGTTTCAAGACCCTCAATCCCTTCCCATCCCTCTCTCAGAGGAAGTGAGTCAGGATTAGCACTTGTGGATGGACGACAGGAACCTCTTAATAGGAGTATCCTTGCATACTCCCCTTTCTGACATGCTTCTGTTCTCAGATGCATTGATCGAGGGAGGGGCGCACACCTAGAGGAGTTACTGACTTTGGGAGTGTGGAACCGAGATGACAGGCACCTTCACATCAACATCCTGGAACTCAAGGTGGCTTTCCTAACCCTCCAAGAGTTTCAGGATCAAGTGATGGGACACTTGGTGGTGTTGATGAGCAACAACACCGCAGTAGTGACATGTCAACAAGCAGGGTGTCTTGTTTCCCTCCCGCTACATCAGTTGACATTGCAGGTGCACGAGTGGGCAATAGCTCGCTCAGTAGAACTGTCAGCCAGGTAAATTCCAGGCAAGAGGAATGTAGTGGCAGACAAGCTCAGCTGCCAGACTCAAGTGATAGGGACAAAGGTCCCTTCACTCTGACATCATGGAGAGGTTGCTTGATCTGTGGGGCTTCCTACCACTGATCAGTTCGCCACCCAACACAACAGAAAACTTCCAGTCTTCTGCTCCATCATGCCGAACCCATGGGCCTCTGCGGAGGACGTGTTCCAACACCCGTGGGACAACTTCAGCGTGTACACATTCCCTCTGTGTTGTCTGATTTGCAAGGTGATTAGGAGACTGGTGATCACCCCAAATCTCAGGATGATTCAGGTGGCTCCCAGATGGCCACAGGCCTTTTGGTATCCCGACCTGCTAGCTCTGCTGTCCGAGGCACCAAGAGAGATTCCTCCCTGGCCCAACCTTCTGTGTCAACCCCACGTGGAGCGGTACCATCAGGCAGTGCAGTTCCTGTGTCTTCACAACTGGAGACTATCCAGCATCTCCTGCAAGCAAGAGATTTTTCATGCGGTGCAGCAACAGAGATGGCTCGATATCTCAGACAGTCCTCTGCAGTGGTATACCAGGGAAAATGGGCCGTCTTCTGTGGTTGGTGTCATAGACAGGGTCTCTCTCTGGTCGGAGCCACTCTTCAGCAGGCTGCAGACTTCTTCATCTTCCTTCGCTGAGAGAAGCTTCTCTCCGTTCCAGCTGTAAAAGGCTGTAGGGCTGCACTTGGTCTATAGTCTTGTGCCTGAAAGGTGTAGACATCTCCTCCTCTTTGGAGATTTCACTACTGATGAGAAGTTTCAAAAGGTCTTGTCTTGACCTCCCCCCTCGTTTTGAGGGACCAAATTCAGACCCCTTGTAAGCTTTTCAAACGATTCATCGTATGGGATGTGACTCTCAGACGCCGATCCGTTTTGAATAATCATAATTTGAAGGTTTTTTTGAGCCAGTTTAATCGTTTTCAATGCACCCAGAGCAAATTAGGTTTTCTTATGATTTTTGCGATTTTCGACGAAGAGTCGTCAGACGGAACCCGGGACTCTGAGCCTTTACAAGAGTCGTCAGACAGGATCTGACCCTCAAGACCATCTATCTGCTTGCCCTGGCATTGGCGAAGAGAGTAGGGGAACTTCACAGACTTTCCTTTGATGTTAAACACTTGAGGGGATGGGAATCAGTTATGCTCGATTTCTTCCCGGATTTCATTGCAAAAACTCAGAACCCGTCTGTCCCTGTGGCGGAATTTCAAACCACAAAAAACAGTACACAACACTCACCCTGATCCTCGGTTGCTGGAAGATGGAGTAAGGCGCCCACGGTAGCCCACACAGCACCCAAAACCACACAAACAAAACAAGGGAACATAAAAAAGAAGATAGAATTATATACACAACAAGAACAGTACACTAACAGGAAAACCAACAACTCTCAAAAAGCACACAAAAACTGTCCAAAACCAAATGACAGACCAGCACTAGCTCTGACTCAAGACTCACTCTAAAACCGAAAAATCCTTCACATATTCCACAGACAGACAGCGCCGTAAACAAACTAACGACCTCATCCCTCTTCCAACAAACACGAAGCACTCAACAACGACCATTACTCTCTCTCTCTCTCTCTCTCTCTCTCTCTCTCTCTCTCTCTCTCTCTCTCTCTCTCTCTCTCTCTCTCTCTCTCTCTCTCTCTCTCTCTCTCTCTCTCTCTCTCTCTCTCTCTCTCTCTCTCTCTCTCTCTCTCTCACAAAATGGGAAATGCTAAATACAAACAAATTTATTCATCCTCTATAATTCTCCCCCTTTTAGCATTTCCCAACCAACACCTTTCACACTGCATTCAAATCGCCTTCACGTAACACCCATGGATGCTCACTAGCAGGTCCTCTAGAACGCGTTCGCGGGCACGCAATCATTCTCTCAGACTCGCTCTCTCTTCCAGCAACATTCAGATTTACATTTTCTCCTCCACTCCCTCTCAGATTCACGCTATCTTCTTCACTATTACCACTCTCAATTTCATCCACAATCTCATCTATACCCTCTAACTCGTTCCCAAATACCTCCAACAATTCTTCAACTAACCCATCCCATTCGCTCATTGACCTTTCCAATTCTTGCAACGATTCATTCATGCTTTCAATCACTCGTCTATCACTGCTACGCTCTCTTACTCTTACACTTTCGCTCACCTCCAACCGTTCACTTACCCCTACACGTTCAGTCAACTCAGTTATATCAAACCCACATATGCTATACGTTCTATTCATACCATCCCATTCATCCGTATTACACGCTTTATCACTCATTTTCACTTTGGCACTCACACCCCTATCACACAACTTACGACCATTCAGTTTACTTACGTTCTTCCCTTTCTTACATTTCCTACCATACTCTATCAAAACAAATTGCTGATCCTCATGCAACAACCCCTCACGTACATGCATCACACGCACCGCTTGCACCCTGGAGGATCCACCCATTTGAACCCCTTCACACTCAGTTTCCCGAATTCGCTGTCACAGTCACCCTCTTTCGTCTACATACACTTGATACATGCCCTTCCATTCCACATTCGACACACTTCGCTCTCGGTTCTGAACACATTCTCGATAATGCCCATTCTTACCACAGTTGCCACATATTACATTCACTCGAATACCCCTACAACCATTAGCAATATGACCCACCTGTCTGCACCTGTAGCATTTAACCCCTATCTTTCGTACACTCCCTTACCAAATGTCCCGATTGCCCACACCAAACACGCTCCTAAAGCCCACCTACACTCATTCTTTGTATGTCCTTCCTTTCCACATCTAAAACACTTCACTCGACTTCCACTCACCGACCTTCCCTTTGTACACTACTATCCCTAACCCGTCCAACCCGTTGTTCCCTTACAAACCCATCATTCATCCTCACTGGCACCTCCACATTACTTGCTCTTACACTCCTATCTATTACACTATCGGCCATTCTCATTGTGCCCCTCAACACTGCATCCCTAAAGCTTCCAAACTCTGGTACTCTCTCATCTACCCCAGCCCTTACACTTACACCTCTGCTCTCTTTTATAACCCTGTCAAGCTCATAATCTTCTACAATTTCCAAAATTTCTCCCCAAGTCAACCTTTCATTCATCCATCTTTTCTTCTCCTTCCACTTCAAGTTCACAAATTCTCTAACTCCATCTGGCACTGTCCCTAACAACTTCCGTACTAACTCCTTACATTCATCTATCCCATCATCCCCAAACTTCTTTCCTTGCCAACATCTCCAGCCTACAAGCATACAGTGACAAGGTTTCCCAGCTTTCATTCTTGCCTCATCAAATTCATTCTTCCTCTTATACTTAACACTCGCTTTCATACGCCTCGCTTGCTCAACTAGTCTAGCTTTCACCTTGTTATACTCAACATCTCCCACACTCATAATAACCCTATACATATCAAGCAAAAACCCAGTCAAATATTCTCCTAATTCTCGTGCCCACACTCTCTTACTTTCCCCATACTTATCCTGACAAAACCTTTCATACTCCCTAAAGAAATCATGCACATCCCTACTTCCATACTCATTATACCTTTCACACCGGGGTACCTCCCTCACATACATAGCCTTTCTCACTTCTTTCTCACTTTCACTCTCACTTTCGCTACTTTCACTCTGTCCTTTCATACCCTCTTCCGAATACAAAGAGTCCACTTCGCACTTACATTCATCTTACTCATTACACTCTTCTTCCCCCTCTTTTTATCCACTTTTATCCACTCACCTCCATCCACCTCACTATCACTACTGCCTTCACCCTCTCCCTCCTTTCCTGCCTTTCCCACTTCCTTACCCTTCTTACCAGTTTCCTTTCCCTTTCCCTTCTTCCTTTTTCTTCCCCTGACTTATCCTTACTTTCCCTCTGTTCCCTCCCTTGCTTTTCATTTCCCTTTTCCTTACCCTGCCTCTCATTCTCTCGTTTCTTACTTCCTATTTCCCCATCACTTTCATCACTCACGCTTCCATTCACTTCTTCCTCCTTTTCTTTCTCTCTTGCCCCTTCACACGTTCCAGAGGACCTGCCTCCAACAGCCCCTTCTCCAAAAACACCCTCGAACATACCTTTCACCATTTCTTCCACACTTTTCATCATTCCCTCCAACTTTTATCCATCCTGTCTTCCATTCTCTCTTCTGACTCTTTCATCTCCCCTTTCATTTCTTCTTTTGGACTTCTTAGCATTCCCCCCATCTCCTCCAACTGACTCCTCAATCTCTCATTCTCACCCCTCAACCACGTATTCTCCTCAACCTCACCAGTTCCTCTTCCATCCTTCTCTTCAGTCACACTACCAGCCACCAATCTCAATACCAGCTGCCCCACGTTGGGCGCCAAATATTACGTGGCGGAATTTCAAACCACAAAAAACAGTACACAACACTCACCCTGATCCTCGGTTGCTGGAAGATGGAGTAAGGCGTCCACGGTCGCCCACACAGCACCCAAAACCACACAAACAAAACAAGGGAACATAAAAAAGAAGATAGAATTATATACACAACAAGAACAGTACACTAACAAGGAAAAACCAACAACTCTCAAAAAGCACACAAAAAACTGTCCAAAACCAAACGACAGACCAGCACTAGCTCTGACTCAAGACTCACTCTAAAAACCGAAAAATCCTTCACATATTCCACAGACAGACAGCGCCGTAAACAAACTAACGACCTCATCCCTCTTCCAACAACCAAGCACTCACCAACGACCATTACACTCTCTCTCTCTCTCTCTCTCTCTCTCTCTCTCTCTCTCTCTCTCTCTCTCTCTCTCTCTCTCTCTCTCTCTCTCTCTCTCTCTCTCTCTCTCTCTCTCTCTCTCTCTCTAAAGTGCTGCGGTGCTATCTGAAGATAACTCTATGTCTCCGGCCTGAGCGTCGATGACTCTTCATTAGTACTGGCTTGCCCAAGAAAGAAGTGTCTAAGAACACAATTTCTTTCTGGCTTCGTGAAACAATCAGGAGAGCGTATGCTGCAGCTGGTGAAGACAACACTGGTACCTTCTGCCTGAGAGCTCACAAAGTCAGGGGCGTTGGTCCAACCCCCGCACTCCGGAAGAATCTGTCGGTTCTTCAGGTACTGAAAGTGGGGGTGTGGTTTCGACAGACCACCTTCACATCAGTCTACCGTCGGGACATTGCTAACAAGTTCTTGGACACTTTTTCCTTGGGACCTGTGGTGGCTGCTCAACAAGTTGTGTAGCTTACCCGGCTCCTCTAAGAGGACAGGTAGCATCTCACCTAAGGTGTTCGGTTATGGAAGTAAGAATGATTGCGTGAGTGACTGGCCTCTCCTCCTCCTCCTTCCTCGTCATCCTTCTTTCTCTTCCTTCAGGCAGAGAGTGGGATTTGAGCCGACACATGCTGGAATCAGCAGCCGATGCAGGTAAGTCTACACTTCAAGCATCCACCCACTCTTCCTCTAGCAAGGGGAGGAGGGAGACTCTGACAGTAAGACAAACCCAATACTCATATTTGCCTTACTATCACAACTTTTGGATTCATCCTAGCCTATTTTCGTATTAGGTTGCATTTCCTCACTTGTTTGAAAAGGTCCAAAAGTTTGACAATTGGTCATGCAGTTCCTATACAGTGGGTCTCCGCTACATCGCGTATCAGCATTGCTGGTTTAGTTATCGCTGGTTTTTCTGTGGAGTGTATCTCCAAATAAATCGCGGAAAATCCGCTAATTTGCAAATTTTTTGATAGAGCAATATTCACTAATTACTGTACTGTATTTTCATTTTATTTTCATTAAAAAATGATATACTAATTTTCAAATATTAATATTATTGTAAACAGCAAAATATCAATAAAATGCTAAATCAAAATCCCACAAAACCACAAAACAGCTTACCAATGTACATAAACACCTCAGTTCAATCTCTCTCTATTGCTGTAAAAATATTTAAAATCCGAATTTCATATGTAAGCAACACAGGGTTACTGTTTTTCTCCACCCCGCTTGTCAAGTCAAGGCTCGTCATGAACTGCTGTGCTGAGACTTTATTTGTAGTAAACACCAGTTCTCTCTCTCTCTCTCTCTCTCTCTCTCTCTCTCTCTCTCTCTCTCTCTCTCTCTCTCTCTCTCTCTCTCTCTCTCTCTTAATGAAATATGAATTGTGTACAAAATTAAAAATAATTCCATTAATAGATTAGTTTCTTTTAGCAATTAAAAAAGATTTTCCCAGTTCTTTTGGTAGTAGTGTGCAAATGTGGGACAATCGTTTTTTTTTATACATATCACGATGATAACAGGTCAAAATAATAATACAGCATAAATGGATTCTGTAAGTGAAATAACATTAAGGTGTATACATTACTGTAATATTAATATCTGAAAACTAGTAAATCATTGTAAATATTTACATACACAAGATCATAAATGTATTCATTCAGGAAAATACTAACA
This sequence comes from Macrobrachium rosenbergii, assembly GCF_040412425.1. Classification (NCBI taxonomy): domain Eukaryota; kingdom Metazoa; phylum Arthropoda; class Malacostraca; order Decapoda; family Palaemonidae; genus Macrobrachium; species Macrobrachium rosenbergii. The sequence continues at coordinate 789,640 of NC_089777.1, read as the reverse complement.
TAAAAATATGTACACAGATCGCCGTGACGTAAGCAAGCCTGCCGTTTCGTTCGTACATATGTATTATCAATATGTGCTAACAGTAGTTACATTGTTCTACAAACTACCCATTATTTTAGATATGCTCTAAAATCATCCTAAAACACTACTGTACTGTAATATCATTTAAAAATCATCTTACAAAAATAAAAAAATGCACAGTTGTGCAGTACATGATGCATAGTCGTCCATACCCTCACACACTTTTCTGCTAAGACTTAAGTGATAGTAAGTAGCTGTAAGCCATAGTGTGCACCTATATATTTTTAAGGCTAATGTTATAAGATGACTCTGAAATATTAAATTTAATTTTATGATGATAATTAAAATAGGCAGTTAATGTATAAGCATTTTTAGTGGTGGGTCTTTGGTGTCTGACCTATCTAAATAGCCACTTATAAGCATTTTTAGAATGGGAGACCAACAGCTTAACGCGGGTGGTTGTGGTCCCTATCCCCCGCAATTACCCCATACCCACTTCACTCATAGTTATATTTCAGAGGGAGCCAGTGCCCCAGTTTGTGCTCACTGTGGTGGTCAGCTATCCATTGAGCACATGCTGGTGCACTGTCCTAAATTTAATCGCCTTAGGGCAAAGTACTTACTAACTGGGAAGACTATTTTAGAAACTTTAAATGATGATGTTGAGGTCGATAACCTTATGGGTTATCTGAAAGAATCTGGTTATTTTAATGAGATATGATCTTGGTATGTTTAATAAAGATTTTAGTCTTATTTATTTTATATACTAAGCATATATTTTGAATATAAAAGTTTAATATATATTTATTTTTTGTTGGTTCTATCCAGTATCATTCTTCATTTTTTACGTTCATATTTTAACACTGAATTTTACTAGTATGTCATCATTCACCTATTCATTATCAGTCATATAATTATATATTTCACCTTCATTATGGTGCTGAATAATCCTGATGGGTTCTAGCGCATGGTCTTCAAGATCTAAATTTCATAATCAGTCAATCAATCCAATCAATATGTCAGAGGCACGGTACTCTTCCCCGCTCTATCGACCAGGAAGAAAATCCCAGGTGAAGCGAAGTCAGTTAAGAGACTCACTCAGATTCCTCCCTATAACAAGTGAGTCTTCCTAATGTAAAGGACCGAGAGTTTGTATATCGTGTAGGGAAAAATCACATATTTTTAAAGTTGTTTGTATTTTTCCTAACTATACAAAGCTGAGGTCCTTTACGTTACATTTTATGCCCACCCCATGCCACCCCTCAATCTGATACCTGGGCTGAAAGGCAAATTGGAATGTTTACATCTGGGCGGGTGAGACTCCTGCTTACCGGATGGTAGATAACTGCCTAACCACCTTGTTTGAAAGTTTAACGGCCGTTTCCAGCTTCGCTGAAAGTAATTCCTAATGTAAAGGGCCTCAGGTTTGTATAGTTAGGAAAAATACAAATTACTTTAAAAATCTGTGATATTTGTACAGTTGCCGCAAAGTATTCCTTTACCCCCAACCCTTATGTTTTATGAGAATGGTATGGTAACACCACGGTGGGTTTTTACATTTTCTGCAAATGAAAGCCTATTTGTCTTGTAACAACGGACATGAATGGTCGAGCTATTGGTATGCCAATGCTCATATTTTCTAAACACTACTGTAGACAATATGTTAATGATATATGAATAATAGTTTACATTATAGGTGAAATGAGTTGTTAAATGAATAGAAAAATAGTATAGTAACAGAGTAATAAAAATAGCAGTGGTAAAAATCATATTCGGTATGGGGTCAATTTCAGAACATAATTACTGTACCGTATATTTTAGTGTATAAGACGACCTTTAGATAAGAAGAGGTAAAAAATTGACAACTTTTCATGAATTTATCTCATATCTGTAGTATAAGACAACTGCTAAATTACAAAACCATCTGTGTATAGGCAAGCTTTTGCAACAGCAGGTATCTTATGAATATTGGTTATGTAAAGATGATGTTATTACAAATGCTGTTTTACTTACTGTATCCTTAGAAATTCAAAATACTGTACAGTATATACTCGCGTATCATGCAGCTTTTGAAGACCTAATTTTAAAGTTAATTTTAAGGGGGCCGCATCATACATGAAATATAAAATTATCCTAATTAATATTCACATAATATCGTATTATAAAATACAAACATAACGAATATGCATCTTTTCTATGAATATATTAACAAGTTATGCTTTACTTTACTGTATCCAGTAATATTGTATGTATTCACATATTACTAATTGTATTATAAAATACAAACATAGCGATCATGCGCCATTTGCGTTGTTTAGGTTTTCGTGAACTTTGACAACGATACCTTCCGGGAATTTTTGTTTCGGCATCAATTCAGTTTCCGTTTAAAGATAACCATGGGGGAAGGTAACATCATATTTGCCAACGTTAAAAACAACAGTAAAATGTGTTCTTTGGTGCCCAGTAGTTTCGATTAAAATACTTTTCTCTCCAGTATTATTTACAGTCGAGTTTCATGGCATATCAAAGTTTGGAGTTTCATCCATGTTGCTGATGCACAATAATTTATAGTCATTAACGCTTGAACATTGTTTGTTTTCTCAGCTTTAGGTGCAACTTGCAGCTTACATTTAGCAATGTATTTCCTTGCGATCTTTTTTCCATAGCAAATAAGGATATAATGTAAAATATATATCAGGCCTATTCTACTTAACGTCATTTGTAACATAACCACAGTAATTGTTTACTATCATACGATGTTTGAAATTTCAAGCAAAACAGCTGTTGTTATCTGATTCGGTTGTTCATAGCCGCGGCCTAGACCGTGTTCATAGCAAAACAGTTGTTTCTCGTTCGGTTGTTTATGGCTGTACAGTACTCGTTTACTCAGAGTATAATGTAACTAACGATGCTTTTATCATTCGCTTTTACTTTTTTACTTATTTAACTAGAACATGGGATAAAAAGATGGAGTAAAAGAGGTTAGTCCATAGTAATCTGGCCTCTCAAAAAAGGAATTCGCATGATACGTGAGATACATGATAGAATAATTTTTTATGGGTGAAAATTTGGTGGTCGCACGATGAGTGAGATAGCGCGTTCACGAGTATATACAGTAAACGAAATAACAAAGTCGATTCTATATCATGTTTTTCCTCCACACGTTGCCTAAAAGGGAAACTTTGTTTTGTTTACATTTCATTGCCAATCATCAGTAACCCCTAACAACAATATGATAAAGTATGATCATTACTGTACATAATTATCTTTCGTATGATCGAATTATTCTAAACAGTTACAAACAGCCTGAATTTTTAATGAAAAATGAATATTATGTTGTCCTAAATGTTATTACTACCGTAATTACACTACATTACAAAAGATAAAAGTTGCTGTGAGCGCAACCATAACTCGATATTTAGGCTACATTTTGACAGCTGGCCTCGCATAGATAAAAGTTGATTTCATTGATATGGAATTATTCCTTGAATAGGCTATTTATTATGAAGATATGCCAAGCATAAGTCAAACCAACTGTTTCATAAATCTTGTTCAATATTTAAAATTTCCCTCCACATGTGACCTAACAAAACATCAAGAAGAAATCATCAATCGTATTTTCATTTTTATGAAAGTAAATTCCATGATAGTCATTCACAGAATAGTAAGGTACGAGTTCATGACAGTAGTTCGAGAATTTATCGGTCGTCAAAGACCCACTTAACAATGGAATTACCCCATGGAATGTGATTTAAGTGTACTGAGTATTTGTGTAGATAAAATCAGCAATTTGACCTTGCAACTAGATGCACCATAGATGGGTAGAAACATAGAGGTAAAGACATGGATTGATTTGCTTTCAGTAGTCGTCAATTTTAGATTTTCTTCATTTTGACATTAAACTTTACTAAATTTCTCCCTCAGTTGAGCTGCTCCATGGTCATAATCATAGGTAAAAAATAAAATACTCAAGCCTTATATAATAATTGTATAATTGTGAATTTTCTTTATTAAAATCAGCTGCATTCATTGATGAATTTATAGCAAATATCTGAAAACTATGTATTACACATTTGTGATATTCGTCGTTTAATCACAATCATAACTTCGTATTAACATTTTGTTTGAGTATTCAAGCGATACAGATTGATTGAAGGTATATTTTTTTTCCAATCTCCATTCTCATAAAATTCCTTACATTTGTGGTCAGGGTTTAGTGAAATCACTATGGAAATGAAGTAAAACAAGATCATATTTGAAACAATGTTTTGTCCATCCACCATTATTTACAATAACATCTTGCAATCTGTTTTGCAGTGACGAGACGTGGTTATACACAACTTGTGGGTTGCGGCGAAAGTTTCCAATCGTTGAGAACATGCTGGAAAAGACGCTGTTGGTTACGCTCCTGACCCCACTCCCAGGTGTTGACAAAGTTTCCCCAGACATTTTCGACTGGGTTCAAGTCGCATGCTTTGCTCAGCCAGGGAAGGAGAACAATGTCGTGCTGTTCAGCAAACTATGCTCAGACAATCCTTGCAGTATGGATGGAACAGTTATCCTAAAAGAAATAATATAATTTATTAACCATATTGTTAGAACAAGGTGAAGGAGAAAAAATTATATTTTCAATATAAATGACAACAAAATGCTGCATAGTCCAGCAAAAGGAGTTACAATAATAATTAATAAAAGGGCTTGAGTAGTAAAAGAGAGAGAGACTTGGGAGTTGTGAGTTTATAAGAATATTTGGTCTATTTTTCATGAAGAGGCAAAAGAAACCTTATAACAATTTCACTGGCTTTATTTGGCTGCTTTAGATTCATCAGGAAATGTAGATCACTGATGTTGATGTAAGATCCTTTTGCAGTTATAAAACCAATAAATCCAAGACGAAAGTTGTATTAAGCTATTTGAAACTAATTTATGACCAATATTAGCAATGAGTTGATATTATATCAATTGTCAAGAAAGGGTGTTCATATAAGAAGTACTTAAAAAAAATGCACATACCTGCATGAAAATGATCAATTCAGGATAGGGAAGAGCATAAGCGTGAACGGGAGGAACCATCACCTCCAAAATTTCGAGATTGCTCAGCGTTGAACTTTCCACTGATCTCAGCCAGTTCACCAATGCTATACAGGTGTATCCACTCCCAAACTTTACAGGTGATATGGCCACTTGATAAATATTCTGGCTGTTGTATCTAGTGTTATCACACCTCCAGCAATGCAGACGACCATGCGTGTGAGAAGTGAAGGTCTTTTCGTCTCTGAAAATTACTCTGCCCCAGAATTCTAACCCCTCTTCCAAATACGATGAGCAATTTCCAACCATTCTGCTTTATTCCGATCCTCCAGCTTTTGTTTTACTGCCGGAGTCCTATGGTGGATTGATTGATTGATTATGAAATTTAGGTCTTGAAGACCAAGTGCCGGAGCCCATCAGGATTATTCAGTGCCATAATGAAGGTGAAATATATAAATTAATATGGTTGATAATGAATAGGCGATGATGACATACAAGTAAAATTCAGTGTTACAATATGACCATGAAAAATGAAGAATGATATTGGATAGAACTAACGAAAAATAGATATACTGTATATTAAACTTTTATATTTAAGATATATGCTTAGTATATAAAATAAATATGACAAAAATCTTTATTAAATATACTAAAATCATATCTCATTAAGGGGAGCATTTGAAAAAATTGTTTTTTATTAATAACGCTGGTTTTTTGCATGAATCGGTTTGAAATTTTAGGCATTGGTTAGTTTATGTATAGCGAAAAGGTCAGTATTCATATTTTCCTTCTCGCCCCCTGCATTTGCTGGTACCCCTGCCCCCCCCCCCCCAAATTCTTTAAAAAAAAAAACTCAGCCATAACTATTACAACATAAGAGCTGACATTTATGTGGTAGACAGGTATTATAGATTAGAATAAAGTAACAAAGCATTTTTTCAATTTTTTTTTCCAAATATTTTTCGATTTTTGAAAAATCTTGGATCGATTTCATGGAAAAATAAATCCCAAAAATATTTTTGGGACAAAATAAAAAAAACTTACTATAGTTTTGTAGACAATTTATTAGCTTTCATTTGCTTTTTGTTTCATTGAGATAGGTGAATTCGTTACGTCTGAGTTTCCATTTGAAGGTCGATAACTTTAGTTTTGAGATATCGGCCTCCAAAGTTTTATGATGACATTTTTTGCTTGTCTGTCCATCTATTTGCTTGTTGCCTCATACTTTGAAGTTTTTATGACAAATTTGATATGTTATATTATATTGGTGTTATCTGTGATTATTATTTTATGTATATTGAATTATATTTTATATGTTTAGCGTCCTGGTCCCCCTCTTTCCTCTCTCTTGGAAAGAGTAGTATCCCACATTGTGGGAGATGTCAGAGTTGCCCACACTCCTCTCTGTGGCCAGGTTATTAAATTTTCTTGGTCTCGGCATGGTTTCTTCTGAACAAAGAAGTACTGCAAAGCCAAGAGAAATACAAAAATTGACTTGCAAAGTAATATAAGTGCGCTGAATGAAAAGTGTGTAAAAACACGGGCAAGGTTGGGCAGCGTGACGTCTTGCTTCGTCAAGAGCTGAGCTGCCACTGATCACCCAGGTGGGTACACTCCTTCACCCAGCAGAGCCTCTGTGCACTTGCATAGGATATAGTTGCCATATACGGCATTTAGATATTCTTCTTTGATAGCTAAATTGAAATTACTACCGATATAGTGAAGTTATCATTACATTATATGAAAAATGTAATTTTCTCAGTGATAGTAGGGTTATGGTTTTGGCTTATAACTCCAAAACTATTGCGAATTTTTTAATAAAATTTTCTGAGAATATAGTCAAGAGGTGTAAGAGTCTGTATGTGAAATATCAGGAAAAATTTGGATCCTTCAATTTTTTTGTCAAATGCTCCCCTTAAAATAACCAGGTTCTTCCAGATAACCCATGAGGTTATCTACCTTAACGTCATCATATAAAATTTCTAAAATAGTCTTCCCAGTTAGTAAATACTTTGCCCTAAGGCAATTAAATTTAGGACAGTGCACCAGCATGTGCTCAACAGATAGCTGACCACCACAGTGAGCACAAACTGGAGCACTGGCTCCCTCTTAAATATATCTATGAGTGAAGCGAGTATGGCCAATCCTAAGCTGTGTTAGGATGTCTCAAATCTTATGATTAAAACCCAAACTCCAAAAATTCGTTACTTTTTCCTAATGTTTCTGTACTTCCTATTTGTGGATAAAATGGGGTTAGTCCATCTCTGCTGCCATTTCGTATGAGTTTATCATCTGATAACTGGACGCATATCCAAATGTGACACTTTATTAGTTAAGAAATCACATCTTGCAGCATCCTTTGTTTTACTATCAGGCAGTTCATTCCCTTCTAGACCAGTGTGCCCAGGAATCCAACAAAACTTCACTGATTTGTGGCAAACAGAAAGATAAAAAAGACATTCCTGAGCCTTTTGAATTAAGGGATGGGTAGGGTTAAACTTCTTTAGGGCTTCTAAAACACTTCTTGAGTCACTATATATTACTGTGGATTTAAATTTCTTATCAGATGCAAGATTTAAAGCATCAACTATGGCTGTTGCTTCAGCAGTGAATATGGATGAGGAGTCTGATAACTTTTTTAAATATGATTCCCTCTCACACACCACTGCACATCCTACTCCATCTCCTGATTTTGATCCATCAGATTTTCCTGTCATTTATATGCCTCTCATCATGCTCCAAAAACTTGTTTCTGACTTCTTCTTCCAGATGATCTTTCTTCTTTGTCTCTTTAATGCAGACATCTATTGCTGGAATAAACCATGGAGGGATAGCAGGATGTTTAGCTTGTAGGATCTAATGCATTTTTATGCTTTCATCCTCGAGTTCACCCACCTGTCTGATTTGAAATGGTATTGAAGATCTAGATCCAAAAAGACTTGAGTCACACTGTTTTAAGATCTCAAAAGAAGGATTCTCCTTTGAGCTTTTCGGCTGCATAGTGTGTCTCAGACCTGGCTCGTGCGTCCTTAAGTCCAGTGGTGGCTGATGGGAGTCTACATAAATACTTTCAATGGGTGAAGTTCTAAAAGTACCAGTGAAGATCCTCAGCCCCAAATTATGCACAACGTCCAATTCCTTAAGTTTAGTCTCTGAAGCAGATGAGTATACTTGGCAGCCATAGTCTAACTTAGATAAACATACTGCATTATAAAGCCTTAACAACAATTTCTTATCAGCACCCCAATTAGAATCAGATACTACTTTTAAAATATTAAGTGATCTCTTCACTTTCACTTTTTAACTGGTCAATATGATTATTCCAAGTGAGCTTTTCATCAAAGACCATTCCTAAACATTTTACTTCAGTAGAGTAAGGTAAAATAATTCCATTTACGGTTAGAGTTGGAATGGTTTCCTTAGTTCAGCGTCTGCAGAACTGAACAGCATCAGTTTTAGATTCGGAAAATTTAAATCCTTGCTCATTAGCCCACTTGCTTATTTTATCGATGGCTCTTTGCATGATCCTGCTAGTAGATACTGCATCATATCCTGTGCAGTACAGAGCCAAATCATCTACAAATAAAGAACCTTTTACTGGTGATGATATCTTTTCTAATTTCTAATACAGTACTGTACTTCATTAATGGTAATAGCAAAGAGGGTGACACTAAGGACACTATCCTGAGGAACTCCCTCTTCTTGTAAGGAAGGCCGTGATACATGATTCCCAACTCTTACCTTTATATATCTTTCTGATGAAAATGAATTTATAAATCTGATCATTTTTCCTTTATCATCTTTTCCATTAGCTTACAAACACAACTGGTGAGAGCTATTGGTCTGTAGCTGCTGCACAAAGCAGGATCCTTGTTTGGTTTCTTCATAGGGAGGGTTGATGATTATTGCCAGCTCTTGGGAATAATACCAGTTTCCCAGATCTCATTTATTATATCCAAAAGAAATTTCTTTGACTTTTCTGGGAGATGTTTCAGCATTTCACCAGGGGCTGATGGCTTGGTATTCTGCAAGGCATCTTTGAGTTCCTGCAGTGTAAATTGTGCATTATATGGTTCAAAATTATTTTCACTTAAGAGAAATCTGGGCATTTCTAATGTCTTGGAATTTTATATTCTCAAGAAATGTTCTCCTAATTTTTCTGCGACCCTCTCTGGTTGGGTGATTAGGTCACCATTTATCTTAAGGGTAGGCTGAGGTTCAGGGACAAGCTTGCCATTTAGTTTTTTAATTTTCTTCCAGATCATTTTGGATGGTGTTTCTGAGCTAATGCCATGACTCTCTTTTTGCTTTTTTAAAATATTTATTTTGCTTGGCCACAGCACTTTGGCTTGGGCAGTTCCACTCTTATACTTTTTACAACATTTTGTAGTGATCTTTCTCATACTATTGCAGGTTTTGTTCCACCAAGGAACTGCTGGTCTAGAGGGCTTCACTGTTGTTGTTGGAATAGAGGCAATTACACTGTTGATGGTGGTGTCATTGTAAATATATGCCTCTGAGATGGATGGAAATGATTTTGTATTCATGTCCATGAGAACAGACTCATTAAATTTCTTCCAGTCTGCTTCATCTACATTCCAATTGGGAGGTGACTCAGATGGCTGATTCTTAACTGATTTTATAGGAATTGGGAAGTGGTCACTGCCATTTAGATATTCATTTACTGACCATTCATAATCAATGTGAACACCAGATGAGCAAAAGCTCAGATTGATAGCCGAATAAGTATTGGAGTAGATGTTATGGTAAGTCATGGCTCCACTATTGAGTATAGTGATATCATGATTATCCATAATACCCTCCAACATCCTACCCTTGGCACCTGTCATGTTCCCACCCCATATGGGGTGAGCATTAAAATTACCAAGGAGGAGGAAAGGAGTAGGAAGTCAATTGATTAGTGAATGAATATCATTATAAATGAAATCCAAATCAGGAGGAAGATAGATGGAGCAAACTGCAATGTGCTTGTCTGAAATGAAAGTTAGTGCTACAGCTTGGAGATGAGTATTAATTGATAGCAAGGAGTGTTGCAACGACTTATGCGCAATAATTGCTGCACCTCCCTTAGCTCTATCTCCGATTGGTGGTGGAGAATTATATATGCTGTAATTTAACCCAGGATTATATTGTGCGCTTCCAAGCTTAGTTTCCTGGAGACACACAATACCTGGGATATGGTCATGGAGCAGTACCTTCAGGTCTTTGCTTCGAGCCCTAAGACCTCTAACAGTCCCATTGTAGTATTGATGTGAAAACTATTTTTTGGGGTTGGTGGAAGGCCCTTTGGATTGAGCCTTCTCATTTACTCTCTTTTGTTTATGAGTATTATCAAGAGATGATTTGGAAAGGACTGGTCTTGACAGGTTTGGTTTATTATCTGTTGATTTACTGGTATCATTTCGTTTCCCTTTCTTGTCAATTTTTTAAAATTCATACTGGGGATCTTGCATCGAGCTTAGTACTTCATATCTATTACCAAGTGATGCATGTTTAATTGGATTTGAGGGAGGAGAGGATGAGAGGGAACGCCTCCTCTTTTGGTGCTTTTGCTCCTCAGTCTCCATTAAATCAGGCAGAGACTCTGCCTGAGACAATTCCAAGGTGGTTGGGTGAAGTGCCATCTTATCCTCCCTGGAGGCTTGTGCTCTAGCCTCAACAGGCCGAGCACCTGACCCAGATGGCTGGGCCACTACCACAGGGGTTGATGCACCTGCTACATTTGAGTGTGCTGCCACTGCACCCCTAGTGGTAGATAGGGATAGTGGCTTAAGAACTTGAGCATAGCTCCTAGGTTGTTGTTCTAATTGTCTTTTTGCAAGTAAAACCAATACTTATATGCTCTGCATTGGCTTTATTTAGTGCAAACTGTTCAAATTTGTAAATTTAACAATTTTTTTTATTGGATTTATGTTCCAGTTGACATTTAACACATTTTGTGGACAAACTTAAAGCAATGATAGCACTGCATTGGTCTTTGCTGGAAAGGACATTTCATTTTCAAATATGACATGAATCTGAAATGATCATGTTGGCAGTAGATGCCTTTTTCACTCTCCAAACTGAAGAGAGACTCATTTCTAGAATTTCTTCTTCTGTCATGTCATAAAGGTCTTTATCAAATAGTACCCCTCTCCCATAACTAAAGCTCAAGTGGGGCTTGATCTTCATAATCATTTCATCATTTTTTATGTCCAGCAAGGTCAGCATATATGCTTGGGTTGTGGATTTGGCATGAATAAGAACAGTGTTCTTCCCAAAATGAGAAAATCACAACTCTTTATTCCTCCCACCTTTTTCTGAAGAAACCTGCAAAATTTAGTGGTTATAATTTTCCTCCTTGGCTGAAGCTACCAGCCACATAAGAGGTTTAGGAGTCCTTACTTCTGCACTCTGATTCCTCTTTGGTGTATCCTGAGCCCATTTAGATGGCACATAAACGTCCATGTCTTTGGGAACTTTGTCTGTCAAGGCTCCTCATACTGTAGCTTGACCTATTTGAATGGTACTTATCACACCACTAGCCTTTACAGCCTCATCATGGCTACTAAAGTTAACCAAAGCTTCCCATTTAGATTCAATATAAGTAAAGTTCATCCTGATTTCTACAACTGTTCCAAATGATTTGAGAGATGTCAAGATCATTTCATTCTCAAATTATTTTTCACACAACCTAGCTGAGTTGAGGATTTAATTTTGGATAAAGATTTCTTGGAAGTCTGTGTCCTTGCTTGAAGTCATCATCAATGAAGCATGGCTACAGGGTCCAGGGGACGGGAAGGTATTATGAGAATACTATTGTCACTCTGATCGTGTTATGGGCAAACCAGATAGAATGCCGAGAGTCCTATCCCCAGAACCAGAACCCCCTGGAATCCGTGGTCCAGCCCTAGAGAATAGTTCCGCCTGATATCTCTCAGGTCCGAGCATTATCAGGCAGTTGATGGTCCTACCACAGTTCCCACTATTTAGCTTTGGATATAAACCCAATCCCAGTTACGATATCTTTTCCAACTTTTCAGGTCCAATAAATTTTAGCAAAGGCAGAAATTTCCACAAAAATTAATTCAAAGAAATATATAATGGTAATTTATGTGGTACAGTGGTCACATCACTTACTGGCCTGCTCCCCACCTCCCTCTCAGTTATACAACTTTACTCGAGTCCCTGTTGTCATTCTCAAGGTATTATAAAAGGTCTATATAGTATTTGTTTAATAATACCAATGAAACTGACAGAAAATAAACCCAACTATAGTTCGGTCTCTCTCTCTCTCTCTCTCTCTATCATAATATAAGTACCAAATTTATGTGTGCAACCATAATATTGTCTACCACTGATGTAAAGACCATCAGGGTGGTTGTGTTGTTACTCGGATGGCTCGAGTCCCATTACAGTACTGCCCAGAGAAATTTCCATCTAGGCTACTCTGGTGAGATGTGGCTCGAATAAAAAAAAAGGGGGGACCGCGATACACTGGATATATTTGTTCCTTTATACATCGGGTTGTCTATTCATTTTTCCCCAAGCCTTCCATACCATAACCTGTCAGTGGCTATCGTAATTGCCTCTATGAAATGATATTAACCCTTAAACGCCGACTGGACATATCGTAAGTCGACTAAAATTGTCTGTCGGGTGACGAGTGGACATACCGTACGTCGACTACAAAAACTTTCAACCTTCGGTCAACTTTGACTCAACCGAAATGGTCGAAAAATGCAATTGTAAGCTAAAACTCTTACATTCTAGTAATATTCAATCATTTACCTTCATTTTGCAACAAATTGGAAGTCTCTAGCACAATATTTCGATTTATGGTGAATTTTAGAAAAAAAACTTTTCCTTACATCCGTAGCGGTAACTCGGCCAAAAAATTTCAGAAATTCTTTCATCATTTTGTTGTAATTTTTGCAGTATTTTATATTAGCCGTTACATAAAGTTTTATATATGAAAATGTGTGCAATTTCATGTAAAATACAACAAAAAACAACCCATGGTTGTAGCTTTTATCAGTTTGGAAATATTTTCATATAAATCACGATGTGCCAAAATTTCAACCTTCGGTCAACTTTGACTCGACCGAAATGGTCGAAAAACACAATTGTAAGCTAAAACTCTTACATTCTAGTAATATTCAATAATTTACCTTCATTTTGCAACAAATTGGAAGTCTCTAGCACAATATTTCAATTTATGGTGAATTTAAAAAAAAAACTTTTTCCTTACATCCGCACGTGTTAACTCGGCTGAACATCTCAGAAATTCTTTTGTCACTTTGTCGTAATGTTTGCACCGTTTTATATTAGTTGTTACATAAAGTTTTATATATGAAAATGTGTGCAATTTCATGTAAAATACAACAAAAACAACCCATGGTTGTAGCTTTTATCAGTTTTGAAATATTTTCATATAAATCATGATAAGTGCCAAAATTTCAACCTTTGTCACCTTTGACTCGACCGAAATGGTCCGAAAAATGCAATTGTAAGCTAAAACACTTACATTCTAGTAATATTCAATCATTTACCTTCATTTTGCAACAAATTGGAAGTCTCTAGCACAATATTTCGATTTATGGTGAATTTTTGAAAAAAAAAACTTTCCTTACGTCCGCGCGCAGTAACTTGGCCGAACACCTCGGAAATTCTTTCGCCACTTTGTCGTAATGTTTGCACCGTTTTATATTAGTCGTTACATAAAGTTTTATATATGAAAATGTGCGCAATTTCATGTAGAATACAACAAAAAATAATATATGGTTGTAGCTTTTATCAGTTTTGAAATATTTTCATATAAATCACAATAAATAGAAAAAATTCGACCTTCAGTCAACTTTAACTCAACCGAAATGTCGAAAACTGCAATTGTAAGCTAAAACTCTTACATTCTAGTAATATTCAATCATTTACCTTCATTTTGCAACAAATTGGAAGTCTCTAGCACAATATTTCAATTTATGGTGAATTTTTGAAAAAACTTTTTCCTTACGTCCGTGCGGTCACTCGGCCGAACATCTCAGAAATTCTTTCGTCATTTTGTCATAATGTTTGCACCGTTTTATATTAGTCGTTACATAAAGTTTTATATATGAAAATGTGTGCAATTTCATGTAGAATACAACAAAAAATAACTCATGGTTGTAGCTTTTATCAGTTTTGAAATATTTTCATATAAATCACGATAAATAGAAAAAATTCGACCTTTGGTCAACTTTAACTTGACCGAAATGGTCGAAAACTGCAATTGTAAGCTAAAACACTTACAGTCTAGTAATATTCAATCAATTACCTTCATTTTGCAACAAACAGGAAGTCTCTGCACAATATTTCGATTTATGGTGAATTTTAAAAAAAACTTTTTTTACATCCATGCGTAATTAATTCATGCATCATTTTGTGATAATATTTTCTCTGTGTTGCTTTGATCGTTTTACAATTTGTTATATACCAAAATCATCGCAATTTAGTGTACAATACAAAGAAAAAAAATAACTCATAAGCTTTAACCGTTTTGCTCAGAGCGCGATTTGTATACATATATGAAATTTTTTTGCGGTCATATATTTCAATATTTATATATGATAATGATATTTTTTTCATTTCTGATGGTTGCATACTAAACTTCAGGCAATGACAAAAAAAGGAGCCAAAAATGAACTCTTAATCTTAAAAATTAAGCGTGCTGTGATTTTTTGAAAAAAAACTTTTTCCGCTTCGCGCTTAACTCCCAACGCAAACGGCATACAGCAGACACTTTTTGTAAATAGAGGCTCGGCGTTTAAGGGTTAATAGGTCTTGAAATTTCTGGTATATAATCTCATTACTTTATAAACTGATGGATTATGTAAATCGAAGGCATATTTCCATTCAAATAATTATGTTCTGAAATTGACCCCAAATAGCTACCATGAACTAAAGTTGGATTTATGCAAACACCTGAATGTAACGAAGGTTGATGATGTATAATTAATCAGGTCTGAATATGATTTTACCATTGCTATTTTTATTACTCTGTTACTAAACTATTTTTCTAATTATTTAACAACAGCTCATTTCACTTGTAATGTGGACTATTATTTGTATATCATTAACATATCGTCTACAGTAGTGTTTAGAAAATATGAGCACTGGCATGCCAATAGCTCAACCATTCACATCCATCATTACAAGAGAAATAGGCTTTCATTCGCAGAAAATGTAAACACCCACTGTGGTGTTAACATACCATTTTCATAAAACATAAGGGTAGGGGGGTAAAGGAATAATTTGAGGCAACTGTACATAGATACAAAGAAAGGTCCTTTATGATATTCAGTATTAATGACAAGACAAAACTGTGCACCTGGAAACTCAAAACTTCATGCACACATATTCTATCAACTTCACATCATTCTCTGGCTCCGTTAGGGTTACAGTGCAATCTAGTAAGATCAGTATAACCATCATCACACTTAGAAGAGAGAATACAATTTAAATTCACCGAGACCATATTTCTTATAATCTGCCATATTTATTACAAATTGTTTGGATCTTGCAGTTGTAATATTTGACCCTTACAGTGCAATTACTTTGGTTTTACATAATGATGGAAAGAATACAAAACTTAACTTGGATATTTTATTTTCCTTATACCAATACAAGATATTTAGTGCAAAAGTCAATACAAATGCAAATGCATATCAGTAAATTTATACTGAGTACAACTGACAAACATGCTTATATTATCAAGATTATAAAGTATTTTAACCAAAGTAATCATTCACAATACTAAGTTTCCATATGGTTGGCCCAAAAAACGGTCTTAAATGAAGGCTGAAAATTGGGGCAATAACCATGATAGACTTGGACAACTTAATGAGAAGAGACTGATGATGAACAAACAGTAAAACACAAAAGCAATGCAAAACCATTATGATACACAAGAGATACGTTACACCCAGCGACCAAGGATATTACATTTTTTTATCTAATATTATATATATATATATATATATATATATATATATATATATATATATATATATATATATATATATATATATATATATATATATATATATATATATATAATATATATATATATATATATATATATATATATATATATATATATATATATATATTATATATATATATATATATATATATATATATGTGTGTATATCTATATTAATATAGATATATATATATATATATATATATATATATATATATATATATATATATATATATATATTATATAATGTACATGCTTGTTACAATGGATTCTGCTGTCTGAAATGATGTTGTAACTTGTTAGCTTTTACTCCAAGTTTCATATTTTGATGACTTCTTACTTTCTGCATGAACTTAAGATCCTTTGATTTCCTGTAATTAAAAAGCATAAGTTAATAAAAATTATAATAAACAATTTATATTTATTCTTTTAATTCATAAAGTAGATGAAATCTATTCATATGGAACAAGCCAAACAAGCCAACTTGAAATTCAAGCTTCCAAAGAATATGTTGGTTTCAACCTCCCACCACAAACCCCATAAGGAGCAGTGGCTCTGCAACATAAGGCCAACATTATTTACTCTAATGAACTTTGTTGCCCCTACCTAAGAGAAACAAAGCAAATATAACTTAGCATAATACTGCACCCTACCTAAGAGAAACAAAGCAAATATAACTTAGCATAATGCTGCAATCTGTTGGAAAATTCTTTCAGGATGATGGAATTGTACAACGAATATTGAGCATCCCTAATAAATAAATAATTTAGGTCCTCTTAAAGGTAATAAATGTTGCTAAAAATGCACCCTTGAGTTTCGTTCATGACTGAAGTATTAAATGTGTAAACGAAACCGTCAGTAATTTAAGAAATATAATAGCGTATTTGGCTTTGATATGCATTAATTGAATTAATTATAATAGGGATTAATTTAAGGTAAAATAACAGTTGATTGCAGGTGTGTTAAGTAGATAAAATGCATTGTAAATATTTTTAATATTTGTAAATAGGTGTTAGTAAACAAAATTTCTAACATAAGTTCTGCAGGTTAGTGTTGTTTTGAATGTTCGGTGTTTTTGTGTAAATATAGTAATAGTATACAGAGTAGGATTAAGTGGTTGTTGAACTTATTTAATGAGCTGTGAGTCCTTCCATAACTCAATTGAGTTTGGAAGTTCTGCAGTCTGTTGAGTCAGTTTAATATAGCCTAGGCATAGTAGCATTATGCAATTATTAATATTAGGCCATTCATATGTGCGTGATATCCAGCGATTGGAAAATTGGCCTCAGTTTCCCCGGTTGCTTTTAAAGGATAATTTGACAGTAGACCTTGAAGTACAATTCCAATCATACCTAGGAAAGGATTTTTCTAATTTTTTGGAACAACCAAAGTTGTTCAACTTAGTTGGTGGTGCTTATCTGGACATCATCATGGTTGTTTTCGGAGGTAATTCGATAGTTAGCTCTTTAACCAACGATGAATTGCGGGGCCATTTGAAGTCGTTTTATAGCCAGCTAAACTACGTTTTGCCACCGAGCTGCATCAGGTTGGCAATGCAAGTTGAGCCTCGTAGGCCTCGTCAAGGAAATAGGTTTGGTGCACCCGAGCACGATGAATTTAGAAAGCATCGCAATATAGTAAACGCTTATTTAAATCGGGAAATAAAACATAAAGGTTTGCTAGACAGCGTAGTGCAACTTGGCGGTAACGGCTATCTAGACAGTGATGAGCAGTTCGCTGCTGATGGGGTACACTTGTCAAGTGCTGGGTTGGCCAAGTTTAGGCAAGCGTTGGTTAATGGTGTGAAGTTTGCCCTTAATATAAGGCTGTAAAGTGCATATGATGTTGGGGAGTAGTGGGCCTATTATTATTGTTTGTTTGTTTGTTTGTTGGGTGTATGTCTTCTCTGTGCATTCACCATGGCTGCTAAACCAGAAATACTGCAGGAGCTTGGGGATAAACCGGCTGAATTGCCCTTGGAAGTAATTAAAAAGAAAGTAAGTGCTATCAGAACTAGCAGAGCCTCTCATAAGCGAAAATTAAAATTTATTGCAAAAAACTTTCTGAGTTACGTCAAAGTGGAATACTTTCTACTACTATGTGCAGAAGGCAAATAATGGAAATGATGCTGAAATTTTGAAAGTCAAGGAGTGTGATGAGGTAAATAATCTTATAATGCAAAAAACTTCGCTAGAGGAGAAGGATAGTACTTTCTTTAATGAAGAATTGGGTAGTCAAGCTACATACAATATAAATATAGCTATTAGTTTAGATGAATTTGAAGACTATCTAGGTGATAGGGTGGTTCCATCTTCTGATGAGAACATAAAGGGTTGGAGTGAGTTCATGTCAGAAGGGAAACCACCTTTTTTGCAGTGTAGTTTTCTCAATTAGAGAAAAGGATAAATTTCTTACCGTCTTCAAGCACCAATTTGATAATGTCATTGGTTACAAGAAACACTGTTCTGATTCTGCAAAGTTATCATATTTACTTGGGTATTTTAAAGGTTATCCTCTTAAACAAGTCAGTCATTTGTCTGTCAGTAATGAAAATTACACTGTTGCAATAAAGTTACTTGATGAAGAGTTTCTAGACAAAAATTTTATTATTGATGAAACTCTAAAGAATATACTAAGTTCGGCTCCCAGTAATGAGCATGATTCAGAGTACACAAATATTAAGTTGTACATATCTGAAGTTAGGTCTTATTTAAGTGAAATTCAGAAGTATGGGTTTGATATTTTGGAGGAGAATACTCCAGGAATATATTTGTGAGCCATACAATCGTGAGCAAATTACCTAAAGTAGTATTAAGAGAGTTAGTTAATCAATAAAACCTCTAATAATTGACCTACATTGACTGAAATTTTTGACAATTATAAAGATGCTCTGAAAACCCTAAGTAAGACAAATGCAGCCAGTAAAGGAATAAAAGAAAGAGAAAAAATCACCTAATAATAATGTAGCTGGAGGCCTAACGCAGGTTAAAGAGGAAAGGTTTCCTACTGTGCAAAACTTTGAATCAGTTGTTAGTAAACCATCTAAAATTTCTTGTAAACTATGTATTGCAGCTGGCCACTCAATAGGTAATTGTGACAAATTTAAAACTTATGAAGCCAAAAATAGCCAGAATATTAGAATTGTCTCTTTATCCTAGATGTGCTGGTTCTGGGCATAATGAATCAGAGTGTTATGGAAAAAAAGGGAAAATTGTGCTTTCCATGTATGGTGTGTAAAAGGAGAGAACATATAACCCCTCTCTGCCCTAACAAAAAATCTTCTACTAGTACTAATGTAAATTTGTGTTATGCTATGCACAATATAGAAATAGGAAACATTTTGCCTACTATGACCTTAGAGCTTAAGAATGGAAAAGGGTATCGTAAAATAAGAGGCCTGATCGATTGCGGGAGTCAAAGATCTTTTATTATACAAGAGCTTCTATAGAATTGTGTTCTAGTTATGACAATTTGTATAGTGTTGATCATGATGTTAGTACCTATATAGGTGAACAAACTTTGAACCTTAAGCAAATGTCTACTGGCATAAAAATTGAAAATAAGGTTTATTTTGTTCCTTTGTTCCTTTATTGGTATGTGAAAAAATGAGCATTAGGTTTGAAATTCCTGGCATGAATTTAGTGGTTGATAAATTAAAGGCTGCAAATTTCGAATTGGCTGATGAAGCCTTCAGTGGACATGGGAATCATGAAGAATTTGAAATTGAAATGTTAATTGGTATTGATATAATCCAATACTTTTCATTTCATAAAGAGATATGTGCTGGAGGTAACTGTTTATTAATAAAAATAACAAGGTAGCTCCTATAGGGAATGTATTCAATTTTCTTGATTCAAAACAAGGCAAGGAACTGTTTGATGCTCATGCAATAAAGCCTATCAATGTTGAATATATTAGTGCTAGAACAAAGACTATGGTAAATTTAGTGATGGACCCACTTAAGTCTTATTTCAATCCTCTTAAGCATATACTAACTGATTGTGAAATACATAATGGGCTTGAAAATCTCTTTAGTTTTGAGTCTATGGGGATTAAGAATAGTGACAGAGTTAGTGTCTTTTGATAAACAACAAGTAGAGAAGTACCTTCTAATCATTTTGTAGCACTTAAAGTGTTAGATAGAACTATGGAACTTCTTAACAGGAATGGTTTAGTAAGGAAATATGAGGAAGTCTTTGGTAATCAATTGAAAGAAGGAATTATAGAAGAAATAATAGTAGATCCTGCCAATTATGAAGATTACACTTGGATTCCACATAGGCCAGTAACCAGAACTGAAGAACAAATAACTAAAATAAGGCAAGTTTTCAATATTGTTCTTTGAAAACCTCAAAGGACCTACCATCTTTAAATGAGTCTGCTTATACTGGTATTGACTTGATGGGTTCCATTTTGTAATTGCTTTTTTATTTCAGAACTAATCAATATGCTATGTTAGCCAACATAAAGTCTGCCTTTCTTATGATTAGGTTGGCCAGTGAATATGATTAGAATAGATTTTGCTTCTTTTAGAGAAGAGGAAATAAATTAGTTTGTTATTGATATAAAACTATTGTTTTTGGATACAATTCTTCTTTTATCTTGAATTATGTAATGAAACATCATAATGAATCATATCCTCACAACAAATGTAGGCAAATATTAGATAAGTTTTTATGTAGATAATTTGATAGTGACTAGCAATGACATAGATGAATTACATGAGCTATATAATCTTTGTTTTTCAAGAATGAGGGAAGGTGGATTCACTTTAACCCTTAAACGCCGACTGGACGTACCATATGTCAACTAAAATTGTCTGTTGGGTGCCAAGTGGACATACGGTACGTCGACTACAAAATGTTTTTTTAAATATTCGCGGAAGAATAATTATAGGCCTAGTTTGCGAAAGGTTTTAAATCACGCGACTTGAGGGATGCTGGGAGTTCACGGATGACGCTGTTGTTTTGTTTAGAAGCGTCACTTAGCTGCGCATGCGCCAATTTCTTCCTTCCTGCACTACAAAGCATCAGCGGCGCATCATCGGAGAGTGATTTCTTGACGCATCCGTGTTTTGCAGAACTTTGGTGAGTGTTCGCGTATTTGTGACGCAACAGGACGTTTGCAGAGATGTCCCAATGTCGTCAGGACCATGAAAGACGCATATTGCCTGTCAGTAGTGAGCGTGTGAGGCGAGTTTTAGACTGGGATGCTGGAGAGGAACCAAGCACCCAAGGTGACCCAGCTTTTCAACGCTGTGTTGTGCGGCCACATGTGACCGAAGGGGACCAAGGACCATATCCCATGCCTTTTACGACCCCTAGGAAGCATCGGGGTGTCCTGAGGGCATCCGTAAGCATTTGGGAGGCCTCCAACAAAAGGACATTGACGAGTACTTGCTGGAGCTCGATCGAGAGCAGGTGGAAAGTCCTCATTTCAATGGCAGTTGGTCACCTAGTGATGAGGACATCACACCTGATGTTAGCGATGACGAGTACTTACCCCCAATGTCCGTACGGGAGCCACAGGAGGAAAGTGAACTGGAATTTAGTGGTTTCAGTGCGTATGAGGGAGAGTCTGAGGAGGAGGAGGGGGCACCGACTGTGGCTGGTGGGGACGAGAAGGAAAGTGATGGTGAAAGTGAGGGAGATGGGCCAGTGAGGAGGGTGGGAGTGCGAAGTCGTGCCCGCGCATGGGCCCGTAGAAGGTTGCAACGTCGCGGCAGCTTGGGTGAAGGCCGTTCGTCCGAAAGTGATGAGGGGTGGTTGGAGGACCCCACCCCACCTAACATGCACCAATTCATGGCAGCATCTGGACTGACCGTCCCTGTGCCTCTCACTGCACTGGGGTTCATTCAGCTCTTCCTGACACGGGAATTGCTGGAATACCTCGTTGCAGAGATGGCGGATTACGCTTGGTACTGCCGTGAGGAACTGCAGACGACGTTGTCGTATCGCTGGAGGGGCTGCAACCTCACGGACATGGCGCATTTTTTGGGGTTCCACATTTTTTTTGAATGATGCCTGCTGCGGCGTCAGGCAATATTGGAGGCGGAATTTTTTTTGGCA